>NW_028158450.1:0-21631 GCF_964263955.1 Coregonus lavaretus | reverse complement strand
ATTAGTATTCACACGCTGTTGAAAATTAATTGTATTAAAGCCCCCTCCATTTCCACTGCCCCGGCCAACCCCCTTCTGTTTAAAGATCTTTATGGTGTATGATTAGCACACATTTCCCCAAGCAGGCAGGGGAGTGGCGGCTGGGTCGGGAGGTCGCCATAGTGAAAGAAAACAACTTCATTGTGAGATGACTAGGCCATAAATCATCGGCCATTTTCTATAAATCACGGCAGATGGCAGGGAGCGGTGTGGGGACTCATGGGAGCTCGTATGCCCCTGTGCATGATGGGAATGGTGGTAGCATTACCGCAGCAGCAGACGCTGGCAGACTAAGAGGTCAGTGAAGAGAGGAAGACAGTGAGGCAAAGCAGGCAGTGGGGGAGAGAGGAGAGGTTTCGTTCCTGTGGCCCATGTTGTGTGTGTGTGTGTGTGTGTGTGTGCCTGTGTGTGACCGCACTACCGTACCTGCCTGATGAGAGGCAGCAGGACCCCGGAGGTCTCGGTAACAGCACCTCTCCAGGCTGCCCTCCGTTTAAGGTGTCTAATCTGCCTGTTTAATATGGAAGGGCCCTCATCAGGCCCCTAGCTTAGTCCCCAAGCTGTAGAGAGCAGAGCAGCACCAGTGTCAAACTGACATTAGATGTCTGCTGATCTGGGAATCCAGGAGGTGAATTTCTCTATTTTATTATTCAGGATGATAAGAAACTGGAACAGTAGGATTCAGGGAATTTGTGTGATATTCAGTATTTTAAGCAGTCTAAATACACCACATTTCATGTCATTTCATGCCAGCAGAGAGCCACTTCTAGTTAAAAGGATGTTCCGCACAAAATAATTCAATCTGACATGATTTTTTAAACTAGAACACCTTACAAACACGCTAATCCAACGCCTGTTATGATTGTGTCCCTTATGAAGATTTTTGATTTGAAATATACAGTACCAGTCAAAAGTTTGGACACACCTACTCATTCAAGGGTTTTTCTTTATTTTTACTATTTTCTACATTGTAGATTAATGGTGAAGACATCAAACTATGAAATAACACATATGGAATCATGTAGTAACCACAAAAGTGTTAAACAAATCAAAATATACTTCAAATAGCCACCCTTTGCCTTGATGACAGCTTTGCACACTCTTGGCATTCTCTCAACCAGCTTCACCTGGAATGCTTTTCCAACAGTCTTTAAGGAGTTCCCACATATGCTGAGCACTTATTGGCTGCTTTTCCTTCACTCTGTGGTCCGACTCATCCCAAACCATCTCAGTTGGGTTGAGGTCGGGGGATTGTGGAGGCCAGGTCATCTGATGCAGCACTCCATCACTCTCCTTCTTGGTAAAATAGCCCTTACATAGCCTGGAGGTGTGTTGGGTCATTGTCCTGTTGAAAAACAAATGATAGTCCCACTAAGCCCAAACCAGATGGGATGGCGTATCGCTGCAGAATGCTGTGGTAGCCATGCTGGTTAAGTGTGCCTTGAATTCTAAATAAATAACAGACAGTGTCACCAGCAAAGCACCCCCACACCATAATACCTCCTCCTCCATGCTTTACGGTGGGAAATACACATGCGGAGATCATCCGTTCACCAACACCGCGTCTCACAAAGACACAGCGGTTGGAACCAAAAATCTCCAATTTGGACTCCAGACAAGGACAGATTTCCACCGGTCTAATGTCCATTGCTCGTGTTTCTTGGCCCAAGCAGGTCTCTTCTTCTTATTGGTGTCCTTTAGTAGTGTTTTCTTTGTAGCAATTCGACCATGAAGGCCTGATTCACACAGTCCCCTCTGAACAGTTGAAGTTGAGATGTATCTGTGACTTGAACTCTGTGAAGCATTTATTTGGGCTGCAATTTCTGAGGCTGATAACTCTAATGAACTTATCCTCTGCGGCAGAGGTAACTCTGGGTCTTCCATTCCTGTGGCGGTCCTCATGAGAGCCAGTTTCATCATAGAGCTTGATGGTTTTTGCAACTGCACTTGAAGAAACTTTCATAGTTCTTGAAATGTTTCTTATTGACTGACCTTCATGTCTTAAAGTAATGTTGGATTGTCGTTTCTCTTTTCTTTTTTGAGCTGTTCTTGCCATATCTTCTGTATACCCCCTCTACCTTGTCACAACAACTGATTGGCTCAAATTCATTAAGAAGGAAATAAATACCACAAATTAACTTTTAAGAAGGAATACCTGTTAATTGAAATGCATTCTAGGTGACTACCTCATGAAGCTGGTTGAGAGAATGCCAAGACTATGCAAAGCTGTCATCTAGACAAAGGATGGCTATTTGAAGAATGTAAAATATAATTTGATTTGTTTAACACTTTTTTGGTTACTATATGATTCCATATGTGTTATGTCATAGTTTTGATGTCTTTACAATGATTCTACAATGTAAAAAATAGAAACAATAAAGAAAAACCCTTGAATGAGTAGGTGTGTGACTGGTAGTGTATATATTTTTAAAGTAGCCATTTAATTATACTGTAATTACACTATAATCAATCTACTCACTGTATGTATGGTAAAAATCTTAAAGCTGTTCCATGTGTGTCCACTAGAGAGAGCTTAAGGGCTGCTAAATTGGACTAGACTGCTCTAAGTTGACAACACTTCAACCTGTTGAACATTCTAAAATGAATGAACACCATTTCATATATAGGCTATGGAATATGTTTTTGTTATTCTGTCTGTATAATTTAGTGTTCTCTCAACTTGCAGTAAGCACTTCGAAGTAGATATATGTTATCATTTAGGATCTATATGTTCATATAAAATGAATTTGTTTATGTAATTTTCATGCAGAAAACAAGTGTTGTTATTTATTATTTAAAATAAATAAATGGTAAAGCTGCCAAAATGTATTTTTGCGAAGCAGCAGAACAATAGCTCTCTCTCTCTCTCTCTCTCTCTCTCTCTCTCTCTCTCTCTCTCTCTCTCTCTCTCTCTCTCTCTCTCTCTCTCTCTCTCTCTCTCTCTCTCTCTCTCTCTCTCTCTCTCTCTCTCTCTCTCTCTCTCTCAGAGCAGCACATTATTTTCCTGTTCAGCTCACAGGCTAATTGATCTCTCTCCGTATTGTAGCCTCCTCTCTGCACCATGTGCCGGGGCCAGCAGCACAATGCAAGGCTGTGATTATGGTTTGATTTAACAGCATAATACAAGATTGCTTCCTCTGAGAGCGGGGATTTATGGGCCTGTCTTGGCAGTGGGCCCACCGTTTCTCAGATCCGCTTTTCACTCTGGTGACCCCTCTGACCTAGGGGTCATTAGAACCCCCAGAGCCTCTCTGATTGGCTGGACCGAGGATTCTGGAACGCTTATTCTCCATCAAACACTGTAGTTACCGTAGCCGCAGCCCGGCAAATCCTACAGACATCTGGTTGAAATTGCCGCTTGTGATAATTGTGTCTTTAATGTTTGTTTTTGTTTATTTTTCCCTCAGTGCTCAGAGGCTACAGAATATTAATGAAGGTGATATGAGTGGAAGGAGGATCACATTTTGTTTCAACAATCCTCCGAATGAATGCAAACACATAAACCCTCCCTATGAAATCGACATCTGTGGTAAAAATAGAAAGGACAAAAAACAATTTTGTTTATATTTAATTTGTATAATTTTTTATCTCTCTTAGGAGATGTGTATGAATTGGTGCTAGTTAAAAAGTCTAAATTCTCCTCATGCATTATGTATAAAGTTCAACACATGCTATTCTTATCTTCAAGAGAATATCTAAAAAGAAGCACATTGATACACCACACAAAAAAAATAAAATATATTTTGTCTCAATATAGTATCTCCGTTAGTTGATGCATGTCAACACTGTATTAATTTCAGGATATTGTTTAACTTCAGCCTCAGTCCTATTTAAATATAGGTTTGAAAGTTCCTCAGACCAAAAACAGAAAAGGAGAAAAAAACACACTGTTCCTCCTCAGTGTGATTTGGTGCATGTGGGGAATTCTCCACATTCATGTATTCCTCTGGTACATCACACTATAAAGGAGTTGAGCCTCTTTAGTCTCTTTAGCCTCTTCCCTTCTTCTTCTCCTATTTTATTCCAGCTGGCTCTCCACCAGAGGTTCAGTTTCCCTTGGAGACCTCTCGGTTCAAACACTTAGTAAAAAACAGGACAACTGAACTGACTGAGGCAAATGTTTCCAAGTCCTTGGCTGCTTGGCCGTCTAATGAACCTTGCTCTGCTCAAGTGGTTCTAGGACTTCCAGTGGAACGTCTGTGGTTCAGGTCACTCTAGTCTGTGATATTGAACAGATGGAGGGTCAGATGAATGGTCAGCTTTGGTATGATGATACTACTTTATATATTTCGGGGTAAAACAAATCTCGAAAGAAACGGCCGTAGAAAAGTATGTGCTTACAGAGAATTGTGCATGTTGGAAATACCTACTAAATCGGTATAAAATGAGTACAGCAGTGGAGGCTGCTGAGGGGAGGATGGCTCATAATAATGTCTGGAATGCAGTCAATGGAATGGTATCAAAGTCCAGGCTATCTTTCTCAAGGTTAGTAATGAGTCCTTATGATAGTGACCATCATCATATGGGATGTAAGACAATCTCTCTCTGGAGGCCAAGGGCAACGGGTGCACTTGAAGGTGGACTCGTCCTAACAAGCCAGAGCAGCGCGGGGGCCCTAGCTAGCTGTCAAGGCCCCCAGCACCCAAACCAGACATTAATGCAAATTATGGCCTGATAATTTAACTTTAGAGGCTTGATCTGTCCTTTTTATTACAATTATCATCAGTCGGGGGGCTGCGTTCCATCATCACAAAATAAACATCATCTATCATCCTTGTGGTGATTAGCCGGTGACAGGCATCGGGCTCTGGCTGCTTTGCATAAATGGGTTCTAATGCCGGGCAGTCCGGACGAGGGGCGAGGGGTGGAAAGAGAGAAAGAAGGACTATTTTTCATAGCCATGAGTTTAGATGTTGTCTGTCTGCAGAGGCTTTATGTGAGGTTATTACTGTGCTGATAATCAGACAGAAGAAAAAGGGAGAGGGTTCTCTTTGGAGAGAGAGGCGATGTGATGAGAGCAGAGAAGAGGAGAGGAGAGGGGAGAGGAGAGGAACAGAGAGGAGAGGGGAGAGGAGACCAGCTCACTCTCTGTAGCAGCATTACATCACCATGTCCTCTTGCCCAACTCCAGTCCTGCTTTCCCAGCCAAAGCATGCGCTGCTCAGCCGCTGTAGCCCTGTTAAGTCCTTCCAGCAAGGCTAGAAGGAGCCATACAACATGCCTGGTGCCTCAGCCAAGTTACTTTACATCAGGCTGTCTAATTGCTGTGGAAAATGATGTTGCATTTCCCTGCTTATTGAAAAGGCGTGTTAATAGCCACAGTGATTTATAAACTGAGAATGACTGCAGGTTTTCTTTAAAAAATATAAAAATAATCATGTTTGGAGCCTTTTTACTTGATATATTTTGGCAGGCGTGAATTATTTTCTCACTAGGAAAACCATTAGCATGTGTTACTGTGGAGTTAAGTCACTATTGCATTAGTCTGTAAATCCATGATATCAGTATCATCCTAGTCTCTATTGTCCTGTTAAATCCTTTTCAGAACTAAACTCATTTTGTTCATGGAGACATAAACTGTATCTATTTTCAATGGCTACAATAGTTTAAACTCTACATTAAACAGTATAGTCTTTGCCACTGGAATAACACAATCCCATCACAGACAGATACATATATACAGTGCATTCGGAAGGTATTCAGACCTCTAGACTTTTTCCACATTTTGTTATGTTACAGCCTTATTCTAAAATTGATTAAATAAAAAAATGTCCTCATCAATCTACACACAATACCCCATAATGACAAAGTGAAAACAGGTTTTTAGAAACTTTTGCAAATGTATACAAAAATAATAATTGAAAAACCTTATTTACATAAGTATTCAGACCCAGGTGCATCCTGTTTCCATTGATCATCCTTGAGATGTTTCTACAACTTGATTGGAGTCCACCTGTGGTAAATTCAATTGATTGCACATGATTTGGAAAGGCACACAACCTGTCTATATAAGGTCCCACAGTTGACAGTGCATGCCAGAGCAAAAACCAAACCATGAGGTCGAATGAATTGTCCGCAGAGCTTCGAGACAGGATTGTGTTGAGGCACAGATCTGGGGAAGGGTACCAAAACATTTCTGTAGCATTGAAGGGCCCCAAGAACACAGTGGCCTCCATCATTCTTAAATGGAAGAAGTTTGGAACCATCAAGACTCTTCCTAGAGCTGGCCGCCCGGCCAAACTGAGCAATCGGGGAAGAAGGACCTTGGTCAGGGTGGTGACCAAGAACCCGATGGTCAGTCTGACAGAGCTCCGGAGTTCCTCTGTGGAGTTGGGAGAACCTTCCAGAAGGACAACCATCTCTGCAGCACTCCACCAATCAGGCCTTTATGGTAGCGTGGCCAGATGGAAGCCACTCCTCAGTAAAAGGCACATGACAGTCCGCTTGGAGTTTGCCAAAAGGCACCTAAAGACTCTCAGACCATGAGAAACAAGATTCTCTGGTCTGATGAAACCAAGATTGAATTATTTGGCCTGAATGCCAAGCGTCACGTCTGGAGGAAACCTGGCACCATCCCTACGGTGAAGCATGGTGGTGGCAGCATCATGCTGTGGGGATGTTATTCAGCGGCAGGGACTGGGAGACTAGTCAGGATCGAGGGAAAGATGAACGGACGAAAGTACAGAGAGATCCTTGATGAAAACCTGCTCCAGAGTGCTCAGGACCTCAGACTGGGGCGAAGGTTCACCTTCCAACAGGACAACAACCCTAAGCACACAGCCAAGACAACGCAGGAGTGGCTTCGGGACAAGTCTCTGAATGTCCTTGAGTGGCCCAGCCAGAGCCCGGACTTGAACCCGATCAAACATCTCTGGAGAGACCTGAAAATAGCTGTGCAGCGACGCTCCCCATCCAACCTGACAGAGAGGATCTGCAGAGAAGAATGGGAGAAACTCCCCAAATTCAGGTGTGCCAAGCTTGTAGCTTCATACCCAAGAAGACTTGAGGCTGTAATCGCTGGCAAAGGTGCTTCAACAAAGTACTGAATAAAGGGTCTGAATACTTATGTAAATGTGATATTTACGTTTTTTGTCTTTTTTATACATTTGCAAAAAATTTGAAAAACCTGTTTTTGCTTTGTCATAATGAGGTATTGTGTGTAGATTGATGAGAGGAAAAAACTATTTAATCAATTTTAGAAGAAGGCTGTAATGTAACAAAATGTGGAAAAAGTCAAGAGGTCTGAACACTTTCCGAATGCACTGCACATTCACCCTATTTAGACAACACAGAGCTCCTTTGTTCTTTTGGACCTTAGCTACATTACATTTTTGTTTTGAAATGCTGGGTTGAAATGAACTTCCCTTCAGGAGAACCTGTCTTCTCTCAGACCACAGAGGAATGCAATCTTCAAACCAGCTTTTTTTTGTGAAGATGTAGAAATATATTATTTATGTTTGAACCAAACCACCGTTACATTGTTGACCTTGTGTGCCATGCAGATCAAAGAGGGATGGTTCCTTTGTTTGGGTCTTTGCTCTCTGAGTGAACGTGTCAGAGTTTTGGTGAGGTTTGCTCCGTTGCTCTGTAATGGGGTAAGTGGGTATGTTCTGGGAGAGATTGTCTTGACAGCTTCATGGTTAAGATATTCTGCGTCTCAACTGCATTCCCAGTCAAACCTTTGTTATTTCACCTTCTCAAGCCAGCACTAGATGTTGAAAACAATGTACTCCTACAGACGTATACTGTATGGCAGATGTAGGTTTTGTGGAAGTTATTCTATTGAGGCCTTAGATGATGGAACATCCCTTTCAGTATAGATTTGTTCATGAAAAAGTAACAAATATTAAAACAAATACATGCAAAGGTGCCCAAGTACACAGACGTGAAATCCTCTATCTTGATTGCAAGGATCTCACATTAAATTAAAGTTCAACTGATTTTGTATCGGTTCTGCTAATTAAAATAGTTCCATAGTAACCGTCTCAGGGCCTTGTTACTACTGTATCCTTGTTCATCACAGTCCAGGAACAATCTCATCATCAAGGGCATTAGCGCCCTCTCCCCTGCTAGTGATACAACACGACCACCATCCTGGCCCTATAAACATCACCATCCACCGTTAGTCTGTCCCAGAGAGGGTGGTAAAACACTGGATACCCTTTTAGTTGAATGCTGAACCTGACAGTAACAGCAAATCCTCCGCTTTTAGCACTTGAAAGGTGTAAATCATTTTATGTGGGAAAACATTTCAGGCATCAGGCATCCCTTGACATGCAGGGCAGTACAGGGCGAGAGAGGGGGACCACGGTCAAAGCACCTCTAGCATCTCTAGCCCAGTCCCACTACTGTGATGCTCGGTAGTGATCAGCTGTTGGACTCTAATATCCAGGCTCTTAGTAGCCTTTCATGAAAGTTCCAGGCTGAGACAGCGAGGGAGGGACGGAAGGGAGGGATGGATGGAGCATGTTAAAACTCTGCAGATAGCAGGGTCTAGGAGAGTCAGGAAGCCAGGGTAGTGGCGGCAGCAGAGGGAGGTCAGGAATGCCACCTTGCTGTTCACAGGACCTCCAGGTCTCCCCTCTCTGGGGCTTTAGGAAGCCCTCATTAAAAACCCCTAGCCTGGCTTCAGGTTCACCACACTGCCCCCTCATCCTCTCCTCTCCTCTCCTCTCCTTTTTGAACAAATACTAAAGGGGACATTCCATCATCCACATCAATAAATTACTACACATCAAAATACCACTAATACCTCTGTTTGTGTATAAACCTTCAAGGTAATGAGCATCACAATTATTTTCCAAATGCCTTATTGTGTGGTATTTCTCTAATAAACAGTTAATATTACAAAGTCCCTTAAACAGATGGTAGGCTATTGAAAGACAGATGCTATTTTGCATAGCAACACATCATGAATATGTATGTTATATTAGTTAATGACACTGATGGCCTCGCAACCGATTGGATAAGCCTTCTCAACTGTTTTTGAAATACTAGGATACATATTCGGGATTATAGTGATATACATTATTGTAAATTCTGCTGTAATGTTTGTGCTGTAACATTTTGTTAAAATTTGCTGTAATGTTGTTTCTTAATCAAAATTAAACACTGCTTTTGTTGGAAAAGTGTATTATCATATTCTATCACATTTAATTTATAAGAATCTCTGAATATTTCTTGATTTAAACATTTTCAAAACTAAAATACTTATTTCCTTTCCATTGTATGTTGTCATTTCCATCAAGTGATTAACACGGACAACAACTTTACTTGACGCCCCCTGTATACTTTGACACTTTCTCCCCACTTCTATTGTCTGGGATTTATGATGAATAGGTTCCCCAAAACCGCTGCATTTAAGCTGCAGAGCAGAGAGAGGAGAACGTCTCCACTCCTTCTTGACAGACTGTTGTGTAAATAGGTTGGTCCCAGGTGAAAGAGCCTATTTTGGGGCTGTTGATGTGGGACCATGCTGGACCCTGATGGGCCTCTGCTTAGCACAAAGCCAGTCTTGCCCCCTAATAACCTGTCATTTCTTGCATTCGTGAACTACTCACCACACTTTTAAAAGCCTATTTCTTTTACCAGTCATTTTCTCTCAAATCCATGAAGCGAGGTTAACAAGTACACGCTGCAGGAGAAAGGGACTTTTAATGGAATGCAGGGCTGGTGTTTTTGTGTGTTGAGGAGGTGGGCTTTCTGTATGAGGCTGCCTACTACTTAGCCTCCCCTGCATGGATAGGGGCTGTCTTCCACCAGAGTTGTGCTGAGATGCTCAGAGCATCACAACTGGGACTTGGTGTTTTTGAACCTACATCTGGAATCCATTTCCAGTAAATCTTTCAACTTTAAACCATCTGATTTTACATTCCTCACAAAGCTTTACCGCATGACTGCGTGACAGAGGTGCTCACAGTGCACATAAGATCGAACTCAAATACACCCACGCACAAACACACACACGTACGTACAGTACTGGTAGATACACACATTCAAACACATATAACATACAAGTTTGCAGCTATTTAAATCCATTAACGACCATTTTAGGACAATTTATCATGGTAAGACACCAGCTTTGGAAGTGTGCGACTCCCTCTCCCTCACTAACTCAGCCGGTGGGTATCTATGTTTCCCACTCCACTCTCTGACCTTTCAGCAGAGGGAGATTATGCAGGAAGCGTTGTTAATATTCACCAGGTACAGAGACATGGCCCTTGACGTCCTACTCTTCCTAGCCCTTCTCCTCCTATTGGCTGTGTGGTTGTCCTATTGTAATGAGCGGATCAGAAGTCATGGAGTCAGTAGGACATCACCATGAGTTATTAAAATATTATTAATACTCTTTATAAACCACCTCAGAAGGGTTTATGACTCCCAGGTTGCTGCACCACTCACCTCAGTGCTGCAGGAGAATCACATTCAAGATCTTTCTCTCTCTTTGGACCTTCTAAAACCGGAATCATCAACTAGATTCAGCCGCGGGCCATTTTTTTTCTTGAGCGGATGGTCAGGGGGCCAGAACTTAATTGTAAATAATTTGTGGACTGCAAATTGATTGCAAGAAGCCCAAACATATATAATATTTGACTAAAACATAATCATTTCAAACATTGCTTACATTTGAATACGAGCACACACGTATATCTCTAGTACGCTTGGGAATACTTTGCAACAGATTTCCAAAATTAAAATTACTTGGAGCTGTTTTGCTGGTGTTTTTAAAGTATTTTATGTCCAACAATAAAAAATATAAACTTTTTTGAATTGCTCAGAAAACATGGGAGCCAGTTGGGGAACCCTGCGCTAAAACACTTGTATCTAGTGTTTGACTCCAAGACAGTGCTCACTTTACATTGAACCACCATAGCTTCCTATTTTATTTCTTATTTCTCATGTTTTCTTTATTATATTTTTTACATTTTTATTAGTTATACATTTTTTGCATTGGTTACTGCACTGTTAGGTAGAGCATGCAAGTTAAGCATTTCACATTCATTTGACAATAAAACGTATCACTAAAATATATACAGTGGCTTGCGAAAGTATTCACCCCCCTTGGCATTTTTCCTATTTTGTAGCCTTACAACCTGGAATTAAAATTGATTTTTGGGGGTTTTGTATAATTTGATTTACACAACATGCCTACCACTTTGAAGATGCAAAATATTTGTTATTGTGAAACAAACAAGAAATAAGACAAAAAAACAGAAAACTTGAGCGTGCATAACTATTCACCCCCCCAAAATCAATACTTTGTAGAGCCACCTTTTGCAGCAATTACAGCTGCAAGTCTCTTGGGGTATGTCGCTATAAGCTTGGCATACCTAGCCACTGGGATTTTTACCCATTCTTCAACGAAAAACTGCTCCAGCTCCTTCAAGTTGGATGGGTTCTGCTGGTTTGCAGCAATCTTAAGTCATACCACAGATTCTCAATTGGATTGAGGTCTGGGCTTTGACGAGGCCATTCCAAGACATTTAAATGTTTCCCCTTAAACCACTCAAGTGTTGCTTTAGCAGAATGCTTAGGGTCATTGTCCTGCTGGAAGGTGAACGTCCATCCCAGTCTCAAATCTCTGGAAGACTGAGACGGGTTTCCCTCAAGAATTTCCCTGTATTTAGTGCCATCCATCATTCCTTCAATTCTGACCTGTTTCCCAGTTATTTTTTTTAAAAACACATCCCCACAGCATGATGCTGCCACCACCATGCTTCACTGTGGGGATGGTGTTCTCGGGGTGTTGAGAGGTGTTGGGTTTGCGCCAGACATAGCGTTTTCCTTGATGGCAAAAAAGCTCAATTTTAGTCTCATCTGTCCAGAGTACCTGCTTCCATATGTTTGGGGAGTCTCCCACATGCCTTTTGGCGAACACCAAACATTTTACATTTACATTTTAGTCATTTAGCAGACGCTCTTATCCAGAGCAACTTACAGTTAGTGGATGCATACATGTATTTTATTTTTTTCATACTGGCCCCCCGTGGGAAACGAACCCACATCCCTGCCGGCCAAACCCTCCCCTACCTTGGACGACGCTGGACCAATTGTGCGCCACCCATGGGTCTCCCAGTCGCAGCCGACTGCGACAGAGCCTGGACTCGAACCAGGATCTCTAGTGGCACAGCTAGCACTGCGATGCAGAGCCTTAGACCACTGCGCCACTCTGGAGTCGTGTTTGCTTATTTTTTTCTTTAAGCAATGGCTTTTTTCTGGCCACTCTTCCGTAAAGCCCTGCTCTGTGGAGTGTACGGCTTAAAGTGGTCCTATGGACAGATACTCCAATCTCCGCTGTGGAGCTTTGCAGCTCCTTCAGGGTTATCTTTGGTCTCTTTGTTGCCTCTCTGATTAATGGCCTCCTTGCCTGGTCCGTGAGTTTTGGTGGGCAGCCCTCTCTTGGCAGGTTTGTTGTGGTGCCATATTCTTTCCATTTTTTAATAATGGATTTAATGGTGCTCCGTGGGATGTTAAAAGTTTCTGATATTTTTTTATAACCCAACCCTGATCTGTACTTCTCCACAACTTTGTCCCTGACCTGTTTGGAGAGCTCCTTGGTCTTCATGGTGCTGCTTGCTTGGTGGTGCCCCTTGCTTAGTGGTGTTGCAGACTCTGGGGCCTTTCAGAACAGGTGTATATATACTGAGATCATGTGACAGATCATGTGACACTAAGATTGCACACAGGTGGACTTTATTTAACTAATTATGTGACTTCTGAAGGTAATTGGTTGCACCAGATCTTATTTAGGGGCTTCATAGCAAAGGGGGTGAATACATATGCACGCACCACTTTTCCGTTATTTATTTTTTAGAATTCTTTGAAACAAGTTATTTTTTTCATTTCACTTCATCAATTTGGACTATTTTGTGTATGTCCATTACATGAAATCCAAATAAAAATCAATTTAAATTACAGGTGGTAATGCAACAAAATAGGAAAAAGGCCAAGGGGGGTGAATACTTTTGCAAGGCACTGTATTAATGTGCTGTTTCTACTATTCCTGTAATGTAATGGGCTCCCGAGTGGCGCAGCGGTCTATTGCACTGCATCTCAGTGGTTGAGGCGTCACTACAGACCCCCTGGTTCGATTCCAGGTTGTATCACAACCGGCCGTGATTGGGAGTCCCATAGGGCGGCACACAATTGGCCCAGCGTCGTCCGGGTTTGGCCGTTGTAGGCCGTCATTGTAAATAAGAATTTGTTCTTGCCTAGTTAAATAAAGATAAAATGTGGTTGTTTAACCATCATTGAGGTCATGTAATGACCAGGGATATCAAGGAGACATGGTGTCACTCAAAGCTATGCTTGTTGTTGGGTTGCATGGTGTCTGTGACAGATGGAAAATTCTGATTAAGTGAATGATTGCAATGTTACTGGTCCAATGAGCACCGGATCCACCCTGTCACAAAGGAGATGGTGAAGGAGACTGCATGTCCTCTAACCCTCCTCACACTCCCTTGTGCTGCTTATCAAACACTACATTACACCATTAAAGCCACAGCCGTGCATTATCACATATAATATTACATATGACATGCTAGCAAGGCCGAATCTTCCCCACAAAATAGCCCCGCAGCCCTAGTTCCTGCTTGTGATGTCATTCTTGATGGATCATGCACAGAAATCCCTGATAGGTCATTCATTTTTATTAAAATAATATCATGTAAATATCTCTGAATTCTAGCCAGGCCTCTTTTCCACTGAAAGACAACATTCATTTATTAATTAATTTGAGTCCCCATGTGGCCAGTCAATCAGTGAGCAACACTGTAGGGTAGACTGGCTGCCCATATATAAAATGTGCTGTTCCAACTGAGCAGGCATGGGACGATCCCATTTCAAACATAATTATTTCCCTAATAAGGACCAGCCCAGGCACTGCTACATCCTATATGCAGGCAAAATCATCGTCTCCCCCCTTCCTCCCCCTTCTCCTCCCCTCCCCCCCTCCTCCTCATTGGGAGTGCTGACAACTTTGCGGCTACTCTCTTTCTCTCTCTCTTTCTGAGAGAAGCCACTGACACCACTCTGGGAGAGGAGCTTTGTGCTATATCTAATTAACAACATCGAGGAGATGTAGGAGAGGCACTTCAAGTGTGTTGGCCCGGGTGTGTCACATGCAGCAAATGCTCTTCACTCTGGAAGTTAAATGAGAGCGAGCACCAGCGGAGTGGAGCGTCGGGGGGGGGCTGGCTGCCCCTCTTGGAAGCTCTCACGGGGGCCTGGTGAGAACGGAGAGACCCTCAGATCTCCGGCAGATCACTAACAGACATGTGTAGGCCCCTCCGCAGGGGGAAGTGTGTGTGTGTGAAGGCTGATCTGATGCACCACCGTGGATGGTGATGTTCTGACTAGGATACACAGGATGAAAGCCTTCTCTGATGAAGGTCTATGGTGCTGCAGAAGACAAACTAGGTGTTCAGAATTTCTATCATGCAGGCCTGGTTTAGGGAACTGTCACAGCACCATTTTAGTGAGGTTAAAATGACAAATCATTAAATACATAATATTTTGCAATGCTTAATTTGTTGAATAATCAAATGCAATTGTTGTTCTATTCAATGACCCAAAGGTGGTTGTTTTAGACCCCATGCTGAGCGATGTAAGGACCTAACCCTGTGTGGTAATTAGGGGGGCATGCCTGCCTGCTGCCTGTATACCAGCCAGCCTGGAACTGCCTTCTTGGTTAATTGATTGATTGTCCAACAATGCGCTTGCAGCTCTTTGCCCTGCTCTCATTGCTCATCCAATCAGTCAAGAGCCTGTTCCAGAGGACAGCAGCACTATATTAAAGCATCATTAGTACTGTGGTCCAATCCTGGGCCTGTGGCTCAGTGCACTGCTGTAGCACTAGTCCCATGTCCCACAGGTTTGAGTGGATGGGGATGGTGTATCTCGGTTATCTTTCATCAGCCTGTGGATGTTGCCAATGTATAATTTGAGTTGTCCCAGGTCCAGTGGTTAGCAGCAGTGGAGACCAGTCCAGACCAGTGCCAGTGTTAGTCAGCATGCAGCTGCCCCGCTGTGCCGTGTGCCAGACTGTCTGTGGCTGATGTCTATGGGCAGCTGTATGGAGAGTCATGTGTGTGTCCTGAATACCTTGTCACTCATAAAGAGACCCTGTAAATCACATTCCTCTCCCCTGGGGACAGAAGAATGCAGGACCTGCTGTAAAATGCATGCCTCAAAAGCCCTTTTAATTCACAACAGACATGTCTGCTTTACTGCAGGGTTTAGAGGGACATGCTTTCCTTTGAGGCAATGAGGGGACGAGAAAGGGTTGAAAATGACCTCTGCTAATAATATCACATGTAAGCTGTGGATTTACTTCACCGTTGGTTACTGTTTCTGTGACAGAACAGAACTGGTACTTGTGGACAGTGTTAGGGTTAGGGGGGTTGTGGTTGAGGCTTAGGGTTGAACCAGGATGTGGACATGAAGCTAGGGTTAGGGTAAGGGTTATGGTTGTGATTGTGATTGAGATTGAGGCAAGGGTAAGGGTTGAACCAGGATGTGGACATGAATTGAATTGAACTTATTTGGGTAAGAGACATACAATATGTACAATGTGGTCCCAGAGTATAGCACTTCAAAGTATTTAAACACTTGTTTCCAAAGTGGTCCTCATGAAGCTAGGGTTAGGGTTAGGGTTGTGATTTTGATTGAGGCAAGGTTTAGGATGGAACCAGGATGTGGACATGAAGCTAGGGTTAGGGTTGAACCAGGATGTGGACATGTAGCTAGGGTTAGAGTTGAACAAGGATGTGGACATGTAGCTATGGTTAGGGTTGAACCAGGATGTGGACATGTAGCTAGGGTTAGGGTTGAACCAGGATGTGGACATGAAGCTAGGGTTAGCATTGAACCAGGATGTGGACATGAAGCTAGCGTTAGGGTTGAACCAGGATGTGGACATGTAGCTAGGGTTAGAGTTGAACAAGGATGTGGACATGTAGCTATGGTTAGGGTTGAACCAGGATGTGGACATGTAGCTAGGGTTAGGGTTGAACCAGGATGTGGACATGAAGCTAGGGTTAGCATTGCACCAGGATGTGGACATGAAGCTAGTGTTAGGGTTGAACCAGGATGTGGACATGAAGCTAGGGTTAGGGTTGAACCAGGATGTGGACATGAACCTAGCGTTAGGGTTGAACCAGGATGTGGACATGAAGCTAGCGTTAGGGTTGAACCAGGATGTGGACATGAAGCTAGCGTTAGGGTTGAACCAGGATGTGGACATGAAGCTAGGGTTAGGGTTGAACCAGGATGTGGACATGAAGCTAGTGTTAGGGTTGCTAGGGTTGAGGTTAAGGCTGGTGCCTCCTGTAATAAACCTTGGTTATTTTAAAACATGTCCAGAATGCTAAGAACCAACGTTTTTTCCCCTCAATGTCTGCCTAATACAGCTGATGTTTTTGTAGTCTGTACATACTGTGAAAGTCAGTGCATCTCCCTATTCTCAACCTATTAGCTCTACCAATAAATTGAGGTGTTGCTAATTTATGACTTGCTTCTCGCTAACCCCCTGTCTGATACGATTTCATATCCTCAGGCTATTTTCTCTCCTTCATTTTTCTGAGAGAATAAGGAATTCCAGTGGCAAAAGCTGTCAGAATAAAATCATTTGTTCCTCAGCGCTAACACTCTGCTTGACGCTTTGTCCTTCCCTGGACCTCTCTCTCTCACTCTCTCTTTCTCTCTCTTTCTCTCTCTCTCTCACTCTCTCTTTCTCTCTCTCCCTCCAACTGGTGTGTGTTTTATGTGGTTTCAACAGCAATTTCCTTTGGGGCGATCTGTAACTGCTCATGTTAGACTACACACAGGCTAACTTTAGCAATTGCTCTGTATGCACCTTGCGGTTTTACAAGTGTGTCCTTTCTCACCTGTTTCTGGAGTGAAACTAGCATTGTGTCCAGGCCAACATTATGAGCAGGGGTAAGACAAACCTATTCAAAGCATCCATAATTACCTTGAAAGATAGCCGGTGTCTTTTAAATGTCTGACATGATAGGATACGATGTGGAGGAAAAATGCTTTGTTGGCAGCAAGGAGAGGGAGAAATTGTGTGGCTTCAAAGATGAAAGTTTTTCTCCTGAATTATTTAAGCAATCAACACTCATATACTTCTAAGATGGAAGGAGAGGTTTACAAAGAACAGTTCAGCTCTCTGATGTGGTGGCTACTGTCTATTATGTCTACTGTCTCTATGTTCAGTTTTGAACCAAGGAGTGGGAAATACAACAACGGACCATTTATATTGTGGGGGGATTTCTGAAAATGGGAGTTTTATTTTCTAGTAAAGTGTAATATGAATTTACAGGCCAATTGGATTCTATCTGCCTGGTACTGTATATTGGAGACCTAAAACAATGCATCCTACACTACCGGTCAAAAGTTTTAGAACACCTACTCATTGAACGGTTTTTCTTTATTTTTACTATTTTCTACATTGTAGAATAATAGTGAAGACATCCAAACTATGAAATAACACATATGGAATCATGTAGTAACCAAAAAAGTGTTAAATAAATCAAAACACATTTTATATTTGAGCTTCTTCAAAGTAGCCACCCTTTGCCTTAATGACAGCTTTGCATTCTCTCAACCAGCTTCATGAGGTAGTCACTTGGAATGCATTTCAATTAACAGGTGTGCCTTCTTAAAAGTTAATTTGTGTAATTTAATGCATTTGAGCCAATCAGTTGTGTTGTGACAAGGTAGGGTTTGTATACAGAAGATAGCCCTATTTGGTAAAAGACCAAGTCCATATTTATTTAGAATTCAAGGCACACTTAACCAGCATGGCTACCACAGCATTCTGCAGCGATACGCCATCCCATCTGGTTTGGGCTTAGTGGGACTATCATTTGTTTTTCAACAGGACAATGACCCAACACACCTCCAGGCTGTGTAAGGGCTATTTTACCAAGAAGGAGAGTGATGTAGTGCTGCATCAGATGACCTGGCCTCCACAATCCCCCGACCTCAACCAAATTGAGATGGTTTGGGATGAGTCGGACCACAGAGTGAAGGAAAAGCAGCCAACAAGTGCTCAGCATATGTGGGAACTCCTTCAAGACTGTTGGGAAAGCATTCCAGGTGAAGCTGGTTGAGGTAATGCCAAGAGTGTGCAAAGCTGTCATCAAGGCAAAGGGTGGCTATTTGAAGAATTTCAAATATAAGATATATTTTGATTTGTTTAACACCTTTTTGGTTACTACATGATTCCATATGTGTTATTTCATAGTTTTGATGTCTTGCCTACTATTCTATAATGTAGAAAATAGTAAAAAAATAAAGAAAAACCCTTGAATGAGTAGGTGTTCTAAAACCTTTGACCAGTAGTGTAATTTCAAACATATCATATTCCATGAGAAATAACACCCATGGTTTGAAATAACTCACCAGACAGCAATTCAGTAAAAGAAAAACAATACTGTATTTTGTAAAAATTTACAAAAGATATATACATATCCAGCACAACAGAGTTGCATGGTAGTGTAGAAAAAGCTTTGATTCCTAATACACTATGATATCTTAGTATCCTTGTCATCAGCAAGGGCTGCACTGGAGAAAAGGTCATTTTTCATTGAAAATTAGGATTATTTTTCCCTTTTAGATTTTTCATAATTCATCAACGAGAGTTAATGGCAATGTAATCTCCCCCAGAATATGTATCATATGAAGTATTTGCATATTCTTTTGAAATGTTTACTTAATTCCAGTCACAACTTGTCCCGACACTGAGACGTCACTGTTAATCTCAATAGTCCAACTCAACGGACAAATAAGACAATGGCGCATATCGAAGACACAGTATGGAAGTAGACCTGACATGACTAAATAGATTAGAAAAAGATTTCTTCTGACTATTGAATTATTTAATAATTTTTCTCCCATATTTATTTTTTTGCAATTTCACTGACAGAAAAAACAAAATCTGCACGAATGACTTTCGAATAAGATGTGAAAGAAAGAATCAAATCATTTTAGATCAAGTAATTTACACAATTTACATATATGTGTGTCTTCAAATAACGACATGATAGAAAAATCCCAAATCGGTATCATACAGAATGACCTGGTTGCATTTCAACGTGAACTGTGTCATATGCTTGTCTTGCATATTCTGCGGCATAGCCAGGCACTTGGTAAACTTGTTTTACTGCAGAACTGTACACTATATCTCATGTACAACATTAACAGAATTGTGCTGTGGATTACATTATACTTACTTAATCATCTAAGGCAAAATATGGCTTCTCAATAGATATGAAATTGCCATATTAGCTCCATAATAATACTGTACAGGATAATACAATAAGTAACACAAACATAGAGGTGTTTTAACATGAAGTCTTCAGAATCTCATACGTTCCTTAGTCTCTGGTGGTCGTCAAAGTTCTCCAATGAGGTGCTTAGTGTTCAATCACATGGTCAGGAGGAGTTCAACACCTCTGCAACAATGTTAACTAGTATGTTCCCCTCTTATCATTCACACAGTCAGTTTAAAGAGCTTGGGTTACAATAGGTCATTTCTTTTAACACACGTCCTGGGCCAAATACACCAAGGTTGGTACCCTGGTTTTACTTGTGTCTGCCTTCAGTGTATTTGGGATCATCCTTATGACATCATGTTGAGGAACTTGTTCTCTTCTGCCAGCGCGGTGAGCAGGGAGCTCATATCACTGATGGCCATGTTGCTGCCCCCTGCAGGGAAGGGCAGGGAAGGCAGGGTGACAGAGTTCCGGGGGGTGGTGAGTCTGGAGGAGGTCTGGGACAGACTCTGGAGGATACTGGGGCTGATGGTACCTGACATTAGGCTGGAGTGGTCCCCGTCATCCAGCATGGTGTCAAAGTCAATCTGGGGCTCCTCTGCCCCTGTCCCATTGGAAGAGTCCACCGTACTGGAGACCTGGTTGTTTACTCCCGGCGAGGTCATGGTGGTCTCAGTGCTGTCTAAGGGACATTGAGGAACATTCACTACTGATGATGTCATCATCTGCATGTTGACGTTCCCGTTTGGCTCAAACACGTGTATCTGTCCCGTGTAGAACATACCATTGTTGTCTGTGTTGTTGCCATTGCTGCAGTGATTGCCAATTGAGTTTTGTCGCTGCATTGTCATTGACCCTGAATGCTGTCTGCTTAGAGACTTAGGTTCTGTGGGCGGTCTTGGCTGGAGGAGTATTTGACCTCCATTTTGGATGGGATGCTGAACCTGGGATGCTATATTATAGTTCTGTTGATGTGAGATCATCCGCAAAGAATTCACACCGCTATCCTTAAATGTGACTTGAGACGATTGACTCCCCCCTGGCTGCGTCCTCAGCCGGCTGTTCTGCATGTCTACAGAGAGTTTACTGTTTTGGCTCAACATACCCAGAGTGCCACCAACTGCCATACTACTACAGGAGGACCGCTGGTTAGCGTTAGCGTTAGCATCGCTAGGACCCTGGTTAAACCCATACTCGAGGCTCACTGGTTCATTGAGGTTAGCATTAGCGGGCTGCTGTTGCTGTAGGCTCTGTTGCTGGACACAACTCAGCCTCGAGTCAGCCTTCTGCTGTTGTATGTATCTCCCCTGCTGGGCTGCGTGAGCCAGGTTGTGGTTCATCTGTGCAATGTGCTGGTTGGAGTTAAGATTCTGATTCCGGAACGAGACAAAGTTCTGTTTCTGTTGGACCATGGCGAGGTTTGGTTTGCTTCGACAGAATGGCGGCTGTTGGGTTGGGTTGTGAGGAGCTTCCACAGTCCCTGAGCTGACCTCGTTCCACTGTACCGGCATGGTGCTCGTCTTACTGGGTGAGGAGGGGAAAGACTGCTGCCGATGGCCTGGGCTTAGAGCACAGGAGATGGGCATGGTTTGTGGTGCAGACGAGGGGTTCATATTCATATTGGTGTCCACCACAGCCATCCTTCGCTGGTAAAACTGCTGTTGCTGCTGGGGGTTAGGGTTTATTGCGTTTCCATGGAAACCACCTTGTGCTTGTCGGTTGTACCCGGTGGCACAGTCTGACTCTTCAGCTCCGCCCTGAGAGGTGAAGTAGTGAACGACGTCATCAGGAAGTACCATCATCTCCTCCTCACTGTTGTTGCGACTACCGCTCATGTCGCCGGCCATGGTCTCCATGGCCACGTTCTCAGAGATGCTGGGCGGCCGGGGGCAGTAGGGGTATCGCTGCAGGCTGCCGTCGGAGCGCGGCTGGTGGCTCTGGAGGGCCAGGTGACGCCGCTCGGCTGCAGATAGGGCCTGGTTCGGCTGGGAGGCGTGTGGGTGTAGGTTCTGCATGTTGCCCATGCTGTTGTAGCGCTGCACCTGAGGCTGGTGGGACAGTGGAGACAGCGCGTCCAGGGACGGCCGTCGGGGGACGGGGTCGCTAGCCCGACGGGGAATGTTGGACGGAGCTTCGTGGGGCATCATGCTGCGGCCGTTATAGCCTCCCATATCGCCGCTGCAGTGCCTGGGAACACCACTTGGGGCAATGGTGTTGAAGGAGGAGTAACCAGACGACGAGTCTCGCTGGGAAGCGTCCCCGTAGAGGGCCATGCAGGTCTTGAGACTCATCCTCTCCATGTTGGGTAGAGG
>NW_028158451.1:0-111522 GCF_964263955.1 Coregonus lavaretus | reverse complement strand
CCTTTTCGCATGAAAACAGGGTCCAAAATCATGGGTTTTCGTTCAGCAGTGGAAGTAGGAGGCGCGCTCTACAATAGGCAAGGGTTTTCAAGTCTGCAAGTACATTTTAAGCTGAGTTCCATGAACATTGTCCAAAATCATGTTTTAACCAAAATCCACAATGCGACCAGTTCAGCATATGAGAAGAGACACTGTTTGAGTGTAACAAACGTGAAACATTTCTTTTAGCCTTTTCGCATGAAAACAGGGTCCAAAATCATGGGTTTTCGTTCAGCAGTGGAAGTAGGAGGCGCGCTCTACAATAGGCAAGGGTTTTCAAGTCTGCAAGTACATTTTAAGCTGAGTTCCATGAACATTGTCCAAAATCATGTTTTAACCAAAATCCACAATGCGACCAGTTCAGCATATGAGAAGAGACACTGTTTGAGTGTAACAAACGTGAAACATTTCTTTAGCCTTTTCGCATGAAAACAGGGTCCAAAATCATGGGTTTTCGTTCAGCAGTGGAAGTAGGAGGCGCGCTCTACAATAGGCAAGGGTTTTCAAGTCTGCAAGTACATTTAAGCTGAGTTCCATGAACATTGTCCAAAATCATGTTTTAACCAAAATCCACAATGCGACCAGTTCAGCATATGAGAAGAGACACTGTTTGAGTGTAACAAACGTGAAACATTTCTTTTAGCCTTTTCGCATGAAAACAGGGTCCAAAATCATGGGTTTTCGTTCAGCAGTGGAAGTAGGAGGCGCGCTCTACAATAGGCAAGGGTTTTCAAGTCTGCAAGTACATTTTAAGCTGAGTTCCATGAACATTGTCCAAAATCATGTTTTAACCAAAATCCACAATGCGACCAGTTCAGCATATGAGAAGAGACACTGTTTGAGTGTAACAAACGTGAAACATTTCTTTTAGCCTTTTCGCATGAAAACAGGGTCCAAAATCATGGGTTTTCGTTCAGCAGTGGAAGTAGGAGGCGCGCTCTACAATAGGCAAGGGTTTTCAAGTCTGCAAGTACATTTTAAGCTGAGTTCCATGAACATTGTCCAAAATCATGTTTTAACCAAAATCCACAATGCGACCAGTTCAGCATATGAGAAGAGACACTGTTTGAGTGTAACAAACGTGAAACATTTCTTTTAGCCTTTTCGCATGAAAACAGGGTCCAAAATCATGGGTTTTCGTTCAGCAGTGGAAGTAGGAGGCGCGCTCTACAATAGGCAAGGGTTTTCAAGTCTGCAAGTACATTTTAAGCTGAGTTCCATGAACATTGTCCAAAATCATGTTTTAACCAAAATCCACAATGCGACCAGTTCAGCATATGAGAAGAGACACTGTTTGAGTGTAACAAACGTGAAACATTTCTTTTAGCCTTTTCGCATGAAAACAGGGTCCAAAATCATGGGTTTTCGTTCAGCAGTGGAAGTAGGAGGCGCGCTCTACAATAGGCAAGGGTTTTCAAGTCTGCAAGTACATTTTAAGCTGAGTTCCATGAACATTGTCCAAAATCATGTTTTAACCAAAATCCACAATGCGACCAGTTCAGCATATGAGAAGAGACACTGTTTGAGTGTAACAAACGTGAAACATTTCTTTTAGCCTTTTCGCATGAAAACAGGGTCCAAAATCATGGGTTTTCGTTCAGCAGTGGAAGTAGGAGGCGCGCTCTACAATAGGCAAGGGTTTTCAAGTCTGCAAGTACATTTTAAGCTGAGTTCCATGAACATTGTCCAAAATCATGTTTTAACCAAAATCCACAATGCGACCAGTTCAGCATATGAGAAGAGACACTGTTTGAGTGTAACAAACGTGAAACATTTCTTTTAGCCTTTTCGCATGAAAACAGGGTCCAAAATCATGGGTTTTCGTTCAGCAGTGGAAGTAGGAGGCGCGCTCTACAATAGGCAAGGGTTTTCAAGTCTGCAAGTACATTTTAAGCTGAGTTCCATGAACATTGTCCAAAATCATGTTTTAACCAAAATCCACAATGCGACCAGTTCAGCATATGAGAAGAGACACTGTTTGAGTGTAACAAACGTGAAACATTTCTTTTAGCCTTTTCGCATGAAAACAGGGTCCAAAATCATGGGTTTTCGTTCAGCAGTGGAAGTAGGAGGCGCGCTCTACAATAGGCAAGGGTTTTCAAGTCTGCAAGTACATTTTAAGCTGAGTTCCATGAACATTGTCCAAAATCATGTTTTAACCAAAATCCACAATGCGACCAGTTCAGCATATGAGAAGAGACACTGTTTGAGTGTAACAAACGTGAAACATTTCTTTTAGCCTTTTCGCATGAAAACAGGGTCCAAAATCATGGGTTTTCGTTCAGCAGTGGAAGTAGGAGGCGCGCTCTACAATAGGCAAGGGTTTTCAAGTCTGCAAGTACATTTTAAGCTGAGTTCCATGAACATTGTCCAAAATCATGTTTTAACCAAAATCCACAATGCGACCAGTTCAGCATATGAGAAGAGACACTGTTTGAGTGTAACAAACGTGAAACATTTCTTTTAGCCTTTTCGCATGAAAACAGGGTCCAAAATCATGGGTTTTCGTTCAGCAGTGGAAGTAGGAGGCGCGCTCTACAATAGGCAAGGGTTTTCAAGTCTGCAAGTACATTTTAAGCTGAGTTCCATGAACATTGTCCAAAATCATGTTTTAACCAAAATCCACAATGCGACCAGTTCAGCATATGAGAAGAGACACTGTTTGAGTGTAACAAACGTGAAACATTTCTTTTAGCCTTTTCGCATGAAAACAGGGTCCAAAATCATGGGTTTTCGTTCAGCAGTGGAAGTAGGAGGCGCTTTCTACAATAGGCAAGGGTTTTCAAGTCTGCAAGTACGTTTTAAACTGAGTTCCATGAACATTGTCCAAAATCATGTTTTAACCAAAATCCACAATGCGACCAGTTCAGCATATGAGAGGAGACACTGTTTGAGTGTAACAAACGTGAAACATTTCTTTTAGCCTTTTCGCATGAAAACAGGGTCCAAAATCATGGGTTTTCGTTCAGCAGTGGAAGTAGGAGGCGCGCTCTACAATAGGCAAGGGTTTTCAAGTCTGCAAGTACGTTTTAAACTGAGTTCCATGAACATTGTCCAAAATCATGTTTTAACCAAAATCCACAATGCGACCAGTTCAGCATATGAGAGGAGACACTGTTTGAGTGTAACAAACGTGAAACATTTCTTTTAGCCTTTTCGCATGAAAACAGGGTCCAAAATCATGGGTTTTCGTTCAGCAGTGGAAGTAGGAGGCGCGCTCTACAATAGGCAAGGGTTTTCAAGTCTGCAAGTACGTTTTAAACTGAGTTCCATGAACATTGTCCAAAATCATGTTTTAACCAAAATCCACAATGCGACCAGTTCAGCATATGAGAGGAGACACTGTTTGAGTGTAACAAACGTGAAACATTTCTTTTAGCCTTTTCGCATGAAAACAGGGTCCAAAATCATGGGTTTTCGTTCAGCAGTGGAAGTAGGAGGCGCGCTCTACAATAGGCAAGGGTTTTCAAGTCTGCAAGTACGTTTTAAGCTGAGTTCCATGAACATTGTCCAAAATCATGTTTTAACCAAAATCCACAATGCGACCAGTTCAGCATATGAGAAGAGACACTGTTTGAGTGTAACAAACGTGAAACATTTCTTTTAGCCTTTTCGCATGAAAACAGGGTCCAAAATCATGGGTTTTCGTTCAGCAGTGGAAGTAGGAGGCGCGCTCTACAATAGGCAAGGGTTTTCAAGTCTGCAAGTACATTTTAAGCTGAGTTCCATGAACATTGTCCAAAATCATGTTTTAACCAAAATCCACAATGCGACCAGTTCAGCATATGAGAAGAGACACTGTTTGAGTGTAACAAACGTGAAACATTTCTTTTAGCCTTTTCGCATGAAAACAGGGTCCAAAATCATGGGTTTTCGTTCAGCAGTGGAAGTAGGAGGCGCTTCTACAATAGGCAAGGGTTTTCAAGTCTGCAAGTACGTTTTAAACTGAGTTCCATGAACATTGTCCAAAATCATGTTTTAACCAAAATCCACAATGCGACCAGTTCAGCATATGAGAAGAGACACTGTTTGAGTGTAACAAACGTGAAACATTTCTTTTAGCCTTTTCGCATGAAAACAGGGTCCAAAATCATGGGTTTTCGTTCAGCAGTGGAAGTAGGAGGCGCGCTCTACAATAGGCAAGGGTTTTCAAGTCTGCAAGTACATTTTAAGCTGAGTTCCATGAACATTGTCCAAAATCATGTTTTAACCAAAATCCACAATGCGACCAGTTCAGCATATGAGAAGAGACACTGTTTGAGTGTAACAAACGTGAAACATTTCTTTTAGCCTTTTCGCATGAAAACAGGGTCCAAAATCATGGGTTTTCGTTCAGCAGTGGAAGTAGGAGGCGCGCTCTACAATAGGCAAGGGTTTTCAAGTCTGCAAGTACATTTTAAGCTGAGTTCCATGAACATTGTCCAAAATCATGTTTTAACCAAAATCCACAATGCGACCAGTTCAGCATATGAGAAGAGACACTGTTTGAGTGTAACAAACGTGAAACATTTCTTTTAGCCTTTTCGCATGAAAACAGGGTCCAAAATCATGGGTTTTCGTTCAGCAGTGGAAGTAGGAGGCGCGCTCTACAATAGGCAAGGGTTTTCAAGTCTGCAAGTACATTTTAAGCTGAGTTCCATGAACATTGTCCAAAATCATGTTTTAACCAAAATCCACAATGCGACCAGTTCAGCATATGAGAAGAGACACTGTTTGAGTGTAACAAACGTGAAACATTTCTTTTAGCCTTTTCGCATGAAAACAGGGTCCAAAATCATGGGTTTTCGTTCAGCAGTGGAAGTAGGAGGCGCGCTCTACAATAGGCAAGGGTTTTCAAGTCTGCAAGTACATTTTAAGCTGAGTTCCATGAACATTGTCCAAAATCATGTTTTAACCAAAATCCACAATGCGACCAGTTCAGCATATGAGAAGAGACACTGTTTGAGTGTAACAAACGTGAAACATTTCTTTTAGCCTTTTCGCATGAAAACAGGGTCCAAAATCATGGGTTTTCGTTCAGCAGTGGAAGTAGGAGGCGCTTTCTACAATAGGCAAGGGTTTTCAAGTCTGCAAGTACATTTTAAACTGAGTTCCATGAACATTGTCCAAAATCATGTTTTAACCAAAATCCACAATGCGACCAGTTCAGCATATGAGAAGAGACACTGTTTGAGTGTAACAAACGTGAAACATTTCTTTTAGCCTTTTCGCATGAAAACAGGGTCCAAAATCATGGGTTTTCGTTCAGCAGTGGAAGTAGGAGGCGCGCTCTACAATAGGCAAGGGTTTTCAAGTCTGCAAGTACATTTTAAGCTGAGTTCCATGAACATTGTCCAAAATCATGTTTTAACCAAAATCCACAATGCGACCAGTTCAGCATATGAGAAGAGACACTGTTTGAGTGTAACAAACGTGAAACATTTCTTTTAGCCTTTTCGCATGAAAACAGGGTCCAAAATCATGGGTTTTCGTTCAGCAGTGGAAGTAGGAGGCGCGCTCTACAATAGGCAAGGGTTTTCAAGTCTGCAAGTACATTTTAAGCTGAGTTCCATGAACATTGTCCAAAATCATGTTTTAACCAAAATCCACAATGCGACCAGTTCAGCATATGAGAAGAGACACTGTTTGAGTGTAACAAACGTGAAACATTTCTTTTAGCCTTTTCGCATGAAAACAGGGTCCAAAATCATGGGTTTTCGTTCAGCAGTGGAAGTAGGAGGCGCTTTCTACAATAGGCAAGGGTTTTCAAGTCTGCAAGTACGTTTTAAACTGAGTTCCATGAACATTGTCCAAAATCATGTTTTAACCAAAATCCACAATGCGACCAGTTCAGCATATGAGAGGAGACACTGTTTGAGTGTAACAAACGTGAAACATTTCTTTTAGCCTTTTCGCATGAAAACAGGGTCCAAAATCATGGGTTTTCGTTCAGCAGTGGAAGTAGGAGGCGCGCTCTACAATAGGCAAGGGTTTTCAAGTCTGCAAGTACGTTTTAAACTGAGTTCCATGAACATTGTCCAAAATCATGTTTTAACCAAAATCCACAATGCGACCAGTTCAGCATATGAGAGGAGACACTGTTTGAGTGTAACAAACGTGAAACATTTCTTTTAGCCTTTTCGCATGAAAACAGGGTCCAAAATCATGGGTTTTCGTTCAGCAGTGGAAGTAGGAGGCGCGCTCTACAATAGGCAAGGGTTTTCAAGTCTGCAAGTACGTTTTAAACTGAGTTCCATGAACATTGTCCAAAATCATGTTTTAACCAAAATCCACAATGCGACCAGTTCAGCATATGAGAGGAGACACTGTTTGAGTGTAACAAACGTGAAACATTTCTTTTAGCCTTTTCGCATGAAAACAGGGTCCAAAATCATGGGTTTTCGTTCAGCAGTGGAAGTAGGAGGCGCGCTCTACAATAGGCAAGGGTTTTCAAGTCTGCAAGTACGTTTTAAGCTGAGTTCCATGAACATTGTCCAAAATCATGTTTTAACCAAAATCCACAATGCGACCAGTTCAGCATATGAGAAGAGACACTGTTTGAGTGTAACAAACGTGAAACATTTCTTTTAGCCTTTTCGCATGAAAACAGGGTCCAAAATCATGGGTTTTCGTTCAGCAGTGGAAGTAGGAGGCGCTTTCTACAATAGGCAAGGGTTTTCAAGTCTGCAAGTACGTTTTAAGCTGAGTTCCATGAACATTGTCCAAAATCATGTTTTAACCAAAATCCACAATGCGACCAGTTCAGCATATGAGAAGAGACACTGTTTGAGTGTAACAAACGTGAAACATTTCTTTTAGCCTTTTCGCATGAAAACAGGGTCCAAAATCATGGGTTTTCGTTCAGCAGTGGAAGTAGGAGGCGCTTTCTACAATAGGCAAGGGTTTTCAAGTCTGCAAGTACGTTTTAAACTGAGTTCCACGAACATTTTTTTAACCAAAATCCACAATGCGACCAGTTCAGCATATGAGAGGAGACACTGTTTGAGTGTAACAAACGTGAAACATTTCTTTTAGCCTTTTCGCATGAAAACAGGGTCCAAAATCATGGGTTTTCGTTCAGCAGTGGAAGTAGGAGGCGCGCTCTACAATAGGCAAGGGTTTTCAAGTCTGCAAGTACATTTTAAGCTGAGTTCCATGAACATTGTCCAAAATCATGTTTTAACCAAAATCCACAATGCGACCAGTTCAGCATATGAGAAGAGACACTGTTTGAGTGTAACAAACGTGAAACATTTCTTTTAGCCTTTTCGCATGAAAACAGGGTCCAAAACCATGGGTTTTCGTTCAGCAGTGGAAGTAGGAGGCGCGCTCTACAATAGGCAAGGGTTTTCAAGTCTGCAAGTACGTTTTAAGCTGAGTTCCATGAACATTGTCCAAAATCATGTTTTAACCAAAATCCACAATGCGACCAGTTCAGCATATGAGAGGAGACACTGTTTGAGTGTAACAAACGTGAAACATTTCTTTTAGCCTTTTCGCATGAAAATAGGGTCCAAAATCATGCGTTTTCGTTCAGCAGTGGAAGTAGGAGGCGCGCTCTACAATAGGCAAGGGTTTTCAAGTCTGCAAGTACGTTTTAAACTGAGTTCCATGAACATTGTCCAAAATCATGTTTTAACCAAAATCCACAATGCGACCAGTTCAGCATATGAGAGGAGACACTGTTTGAGTGTAACAAACGTGAAACATTTCTTTTAGCCTTTTCGCATGAAAACAGGGTCCAAAATCATGGGTTTTCGTTCAGCAGTGGAAGTAGGAGGCGCGCTCTACAATAGGCAAGGGTTTTCAAGTCTGCAAGTACGTTTTAAACTGAGTTCCATGAACATTGTCCAAAATCATGTTTTAACCAAAATCCACAATGCGACCAGTTCAGCATATGAGAGGAGACACTGTTTGAGTGTAACAAACGTGAAACATTTCTTTTAGCCTTTTCGCATGAAAACAGGGTCCAAAATCATGGGTTTTCGTTCAGCAGTGGAAGTAGGAGGCGCGCTCTACAATAGGCAAGGGTTTTCAAGTCTGCAAGTACATTTTAAGCTGAGTTCCATGAACATTGTCCAAAATCATGTTTTAACCAAAATCCACAATGCGACCAGTTCAGCATATGAGAAGAGACACTGTTTGAGTGTAACAAACGTGAAACATTTCTTTTAGCCTTTTCGCATGAAAACAGGGTCCAAAATCATGGGTTTTCGTTCAGCAGTGGAAGTAGGAGGCGCTTTCTACAATAGGCAAGGGTTTTCAAGTCTGCAAGTACGTTTTAAGCTGAGTTCCATGAACATTGTCCAAAATCATGTTTTAACCAAAATCCACAATGCGACCAGTTCAGCATATGAGAAGAGACACTGTTTGAGTGTAACAAACGTGAAACATTTCTTTTAGCCTTTTCGCATGAAAACAGGGTCCAAAATCATGGGTTTTCGTTCAGCAGTGGAAGTAGGAGGCGCGCTCTACAATAGGCAAGGGTTTTCAAGTCTGCAAGTACGTTTTAAACTGAGTTCCATGAACATTGTCCAAAATCATGTTTTAACCAAAATCCACAATGCGACCAGTTCAGCATATGAGAGGAGACACTGTTTGAGTGTAACAAACGTGAAACATTTCTTTTAGCCTTTTCGCATGAAAATAGGGTCCAAAATCATGCGTTTTCGTTCAGCAGTGGAAGTAGGAGGCGCGCTCTACAATAGGCAAGGGTTTTCAAGTCTGCAAGTACGTTTTAAACTGAGTTCCATGAACATTGTCCAAAATCATGTTTTAACCAAAATCCACAATGCGACCAGTTCAGCATATGAGAGGAGACACTGTTTGAGTGTAACAAACGTGAAACATTTCTTTTAGCCTTTTCGCATGAAAAAAGGGTCCAAAATCATGCGTTTTCGTTCAGCAGTGGAAGTAGGAGGCGCGCTCTACAATAGGCAAGGATTTTCAAGTCTGCAAGTACGTTTTAAACTGAGTTCCATGAACATTGTCCAAAATCATGTTTTAACCAAAATCCACAATGCGACCAGTTCAGCATATGAGAGGAGACACTGTTTGAGTGTAACAAACGTGAAACATTTCTTTTAGCCTTTTCGCATGAAAATAGGGTCCAAAATCATGCGTTTTCGTTCAGCAGTGGAAGTAGGAGGCGCGCTCTACAATAGGCAAGGGTTTTCAAGTCTGCAAGTACGTTTTAAACTGAGTTCCATGAACATTGTCCAAAATCATGTTTTAACCAAAATCCACAATGCGACCAGTTCAGCATATGAGAGGAGACACTGTTTGAGTGTAACAAACGTGAAACATTTCTTTTAGCCTTTTCGCATGAAAACAGGGTCCAAAATCATGGGTTTTCGTTCAGCAGTGGAAGTAGGAGGCGCGCTCTACAATAGGCAAGGGTTTTCAAGTCTGCAAGTACGTTTTAAACTGAGTTCCATGAACATTGTCCAAAATCATGTTTTAACCAAAATCCACAATGCGACCATTTCAGCATATGAGAGGAGACACTGTTTGAGTGTAACAAACGTGAAACATTTCTTTTAGCCTTTTCGCATGAAAACAGGGTCCAAAATCATGGGTTTTCGTTCAGCAGTGGAAGTAGGAGGCGCGCTCTACAATAGGCAAGGGTTTTCAAGTCTGCAAGTACGTTTTAAACTGAGTTCCATGAACATTGTCCAAAATCATGTTTTAACCAAAATCCACAATGCGACCAGTTCAGCATATGAGAGGAGACACTGTTTGAGTGTAACAAACGTGAAACATTTCTTTTAGCCTTTTTGCATGAAAACAGGGTCCAAAATCATGGGTTTTCGTTCAGCAGTGGAAGTAGGAGGCGCGCTCTACAATAGGCAAGGGTTTTCAAGTCTGCAAGTACGTTTTAAGCTGAGTTCCATGAACATTGTCCAAAAACATGTTTTAACCAAAATCCACAATGCGACCAGTTCAGCATATGAGAGGAGACACTGTTTGAGTGTAACAAACGTGAAACATTTCTTTTAGCCTTTTCGCATGAAAACAGGGTCCAAAATCATGGGTTTTCGTTCAGCAGTGGAAGTAGGAGGCGCGCTCTACAATAGGCAAGGGTTTTCAAGTCTGCAAGTACGTTTTAAGCTGAGTTCCATGAACATTGTCCAAAATCATGTTTTAACCAAAATCCACAATGCGACCAGTTCAGCATATGAGAAGAGACACTGTTTGAGTGTAACAAACGTGAAACATTTCTTTTAGCCTTTTCGCATGAAAACAGGGTCCAAAATCATGCGTTTTCGTTCAGCAGTGGAAGTAGGAGGCGCGCTCTACAATAGGCAAGGGTTTTCAAGTCTGCAAGTACGTTTTAAACTGAGTTCCATGAACATTGTCCAAAATCATGTTTTAACCAAAATCCACAATGCGACCAGTTCAGCATATGAGAGGAGACACTGTTTGAGTGTAACAAACGTGAAACATTTCTTTTAGCCTTTTCGCATGAAAATAGGGTCCAAAATCATGCGTTTTCGTTCAGCAGTGGAAGTAGGAGGCGCGCTCTACAATAGGCAAGGGTTTTCAAGTCTGCAAGTACGTTTTAAACTGAGTTCCATGAACATTGTCCAAAATCATGTTTTAACCAAAATCCACAATGCGACCAGTTCAGCATATGAGAGGAGACACTGTTTGAGTGTAACAAACGTGAAACATTTCTTTTAGCCTTTTCGCATGAAAACAGGGTCCAAAATCATGGGTTTTCGTTCAGCAGTGGAAGTAGGAGGCGCGCTCTACAATAGGCAAGGGTTTTCAAGTCTGCAAGTACGTTTTAAGCTGAGTTCCATGAACATTGTCCAAAAACATGTTTTAACCAAAATCCACAATGCGACCAGTTCAGCATATGAGAGGAGACACTGTTTGAGTGTAACAAACGTGAAACATTTCTTTTAGCCTTTTCGCATGAAAACAGGGTCCAAAATCATGGGTTTTCGTTCAGCAGTGGAAGTAGGAGGCGCGCTCTACAATAGGCAAGGGTTTTCAAGTCTGCAAGTACGTTTTAAGCTGAGTTCCATGAACATTGTCCAAAATCATGTTTTAACCAAAATCCACAATGCGACCAGTTCAGCATATGAGAAGAGACACTGTTTGAGTGTAACAAACGTGAAACATTTCTTTTAGCCTTTTCGCATGAAAACAGGGTCCAAAATCATGGGTTTTCGTTCAGCAGTGGAAGTAGGAGGCGCGCTCTACAATAGGCAAGGGTTTTCAAGTCTGCAAGTACGTTTTAAACTGAGTTCCATGAACATTGTCCAAAATCATGTTTTAACCAAAATCCACAATGCGACCAGTTCAGCATATGAGAGGAGACACTGTTTGAGTGTAACAAACGTGAAACATTTCTTTTAGCCTTTTCGCATGAAAATAGGGTCCAAAATCATGCGTTTTCGTTCAGCAGTGGAAGTAGGAGGCGCGCTCTACAATAGGCAAGGGTTTTCAAGTCTGCAAGTACGTTTTAAACTGAGTTCCATGAACATTGTCCAAAATCATGTTTTAACCAAAATCCACAATGCGACCAGTTCAGCATATGAGAGGAGACACTGTTTGAGTGTAACAAACGTGAAACATTTCTTTTAGCCTTTTCGCATGAAAATAGGGTCCAAAATCATGCGTTTTCGTTCAGCAGTGGAAGTAGGAGGCGCGCTCTACAATAGGCAAGGGTTTTCAAGTCTGCAAGTACGTTTTAAACTGAGTTCCATGAACATTGTCCAAAATCATGTTTTAACCAAAATCCACAATGCGACCAGTTCAGCATATGAGAGGAGACACTGTTTGAGTGTAACAAACGTGAAACATTTCTTTTAGCCTTTTCGCATGAAAACAGGGTCCAAAATCATGGGTTTTCGTTCAGCAGTGGAAGTAGGAGGCGCGCTCTACAATAGGCAAGGGTTTTCAAGTCTGCAAGTACGTTTTAAACTGAGTTCCATGAACATTGTCCAAAATCATGTTTTAACCAAAATCCACAATGCGACCAGTTCAGCATATGAGAGGAGACACTGTTTGAGTGTAACAAACGTGAAACATTTCTTTTAGCCTTTTCGCATGAAAACAGGGTCCAAAATCATGGGTTTTCGTTCAGCAGTGGAAGTAGGAGGCGCGCTCTACAATAGGCAAGGGTTTTCAAGTCTGCAAGTACGTTTTAAACTGAGTTCCATGAACATTGTCCAAAATCATGTTTTAACCAAAATCCACAATGCGACCAGTTCAGCATATGAGAGGAGACACTGTTTGAGTGTAACAAACGTGAAACATTTCTTTTAGCCTTTTTGCATGAAAACAGGGTCCAAAATCATGCGTTTTCGTTCAGCAGTGGAAGTAGGAGGCGCGCTCTACAATAGGCAAGGGTTTTCAAGTCTGCAAGTACGTTTTAAGCTGAGTTCCATGAACATTGTCCAAAATCATGTTTTAACCAAAATCCACAATGCGACCAGTTCAGCATATGAGAAGAGACACTGTTTGAGTGTAACAAACGTGAAACATTTCTTTTAGCCTTTTCGCATGAAAACAGGGTCCAAAATCATGGGTTTTCGTTCAGCAGTGGAAGTAGGAGGCGCGCTCTACAATAGGCAAGGGTTTTCAAGTCTGCAAGTACGTTTTAAACTGAGTTCCATGAACATTGTCCAAAATCATGTTTTAACCAAAATCCACAATGCGACCAGTTCAGCATATGAGAGGAGACACTGTTTGAGTGTAACAAACGTGAAACATTTCTTTTAGCCTTTTCGCATGAAAATAGGGTCCAAAATCATGCGTTTTCGTTCAGCAGTGGAAGTAGGAGGCGCGCTCTACAATAGGCAAGGGTTTTCAAGTCTGCAAGTACGTTTTAAACTGAGTTCCATGAACATTGTCCAAAATCATGTTTTAACCAAAATCCACAATGCGACCAGTTCAGCATATGAGAGGAGACACTGTTTGAGTGTAACAAACGTGAAACATTTCTTTTAGCCTTTTCGCATGAAAATAGGGTCCAAAATCATGCGTTTTCGTTCAGCAGTGGAAGTAGGAGGCGCGCTCTACAATAGGCAAGGGTTTTCAAGTCTGCAAGTACGTTTTAAACTGAGTTCCATGAACATTGTCCAAAATCATGTTTTAACCAAAATCCACAATGCGACCAGTTCAGCATATGAGAGGAGACACTGTTTGAGTGTAACAAACGTGAAACATTTCTTTTAGCCTTTTCGCATGAAAACAGGGTCCAAAATCATGGGTTTTCGTTCAGCAGTGGAAGTAGGAGGCGCGCTCTACAATAGGCAAGGGTTTTCAAGTCTGCAAGTACGTTTTAAACTGAGTTCCATGAACATTGTCCAAAATCATGTTTTAACCAAAATCCACAATGCGACCAGTTCAGCATATGAGAGGAGACACTGTTTGAGTGTAACAAACGTGAAACATTTCTTTTAGCCTTTTCGCATGAAAACAGGGTCCAAAATCATGGGTTTTCGTTCAGCAGTGGAAGTAGGAGGCGCGCTCTACAATAGGCAAGGGTTTTCAAGTCTGCAAGTACGTTTTAAACTGAGTTCCATGAACATTGTCCAAAATCATGTTTTAACCAAAATCCACAATGCGACCAGTTCAGCATATGAGAGGAGACACTGTTTGAGTGTAACAAACGTGAAACATTTCTTTTAGCCTTTTCTCATGAAAATAGGGTCCAAAATCATGCGTTTTCGTTCAGCAGTGGAAGTAGGAGGCGCGCTCTACAATAGGCAAGGGTTTTCAAGTCTGCAAGTACGTTTTAAACTGAGTTCCATGAACATTGTCCAAAATCATGTTTTAACCAAAATCCACAATGCGACCAGTTCAGCATATGAGAGGAGACACTGTTTGAGTGTAACAAACGTGAAACATTTCTTTTAGCCTTTTCGCATGAAAACAGGGTCCAAAATCATGGGTTTTCGTTCAGCAGTGGAAGTAGGAGGCACGCTCTACAATAGGCAAGGGTTTTCAAGTCTGCAAGTACATTTTAAGCTGAGTTCCATGAACATTGTCCAAAATCATGTTTTAACCAAAATCCACAATGCGACCAGTTCAGCATATGAGAAGAGACACTGTTTGAGTGTAACAAAAGTGAAACAATTCTTTTAGCCTTTTCGCATGAAAACAGGGTCCAAAATCATGGGTTTTCGTTCAGCAGTGGAAGTAGGAGGCGCTTTCTACAATAGGCAAGGGTTTTCAAGTCTGCAAGTACGTTTTAAGCTGAGTTCCATGAACATTGTCCAAAATCATGTTTTAACCAAAATCCACAATGCGACCAGTTCAGCATATGAGAAGAGACACTGTTTGAGTGTAACAAACGTGAAACATTTCTTTTAGCCTTTTCGCATGAAAACAGGGTCCAAAATCATGGGTTTTCGTTCAGCAGTGGAAGTAGGAGGCGCGCTCTACAATAGGCAAGGGTTTTCAAGTCTGCAAGTACATTTTAAGCTGAGTTCCATGAACATTGTCCAAAATCATGTTTTAACCAAAATCCACAATGCGACCAGTTCAGCATATGAGAAGAGACACTGTTTGAGTGTAACAAACGTGAAACATTTCTTTTAGCCTTTTCGCATGAAAACAGGGTCCAAAATCATGGGTTTTCGTTCAGCAGTGGAAGTAGGAGGCGCGCTCTACAATAGGCAAGGGTTTTCAAGTCTGCAAGTACATTTTAAGCTGAGTTCCATGAACATTGTCCAAAATCATGTTTTAACCAAAATCCACAATGCGACCAGTTCAGCATATGAGAAGAGACACTGTTTGAGTGTAACAAACGTGAAACATTTCTTTTAGCCTTTTCGCATGAAAACAGGGTCCAAAATCATGGGTTTTCGTTCAGCAGTGGAAGTAGGAGGCGCGCTCTACAATAGGCAAGGGTTTTCAAGTCTGCAAGTACATTTTAAGCTGAGTTCCATGAACATTGTCCAAAATCATGTTTTAACCAAAATCCACAATGCGACCAGTTCAGCATATGAGAAGAGACACTGTTTGAGTGTAACAAACGTGAAACATTTCTTTTAGCCTTTTCGCATGAAAACAGGGTCCAAAATCATGGGTTTTCGTTCAGCAGTGGAAGTAGGAGGCGCGCTCTACAATAGGCAAGGGTTTTCAAGTCTGCAAGTACATTTTAAGCTGAGTTCCATGAACATTGTCCAAAATCATGTTTTAACCAAAATCCACAATGCGACCAGTTCAGCATATGAGAAGAGACACTGTTTGAGTGTAACAAACGTGAAACATTTCTTTTAGCCTTTTCGCATGAAAACAGGGTCCAAAATCATGGGTTTTCGTTCAGCAGTGGAAGTAGGAGGCGCTTTCTACAATAGGCAAGGGTTTTCAAGTCTGCAAGTACGTTTTAAACTGAGTTCCATGAACATTGTCCAAAATCATGTTTTAACCAAAATCCACAATGCGACCAGTTCAGCATATGAGAGGAGACACTGTTTGAGTGTAACAAACGTGAAACATTTCTTTTAGCCTTTTCGCATGAAAACAGGGTCCAAAATCATGGGTTTTCGTTCAGCAGTGGAAGTAGGAGGCGCGCTCTACAATAGGCAAGGGTTTTCAAGTCTGCAAGTACGTTTTAAACTGAGTTCCATGAACATTGTCCAAAATCATGTTTTAACCAAAATCCACAATGCGACCAGTTCAGCATATGAGAGGAGACACTGTTTGAGTGTAACAAACGTGAAACATTTCTTTTAGCCTTTTCGCATGAAAATAGGGTCCAAAATCATGCGTTTTCGTTCAGCAGTGGAAGTAGGAGGCGCGCTCTACAATAGGCAAGGGTTTTCAAGTCTGCAAGTACGTTTTAAACTGAGTTCCATGAACATTGTCCAAAATCATGTTTTAACCAAAATCCACAATGCGACCAGTTCAGCATATGAGAAGAGACACTGTTTGAGTGTAACAAACGTGAAACATTTATTTTAGCCTTTTCGCATGAAAACAGGGTCCAAAATCATGGGTTTTCGTTCAGCAGTGGAAGTAGGAGGCGCGCTCTACAATAGGCAAGGGTTTTCAAGTCTGCAAGTACATTTTAAGCTGAGTTCCATGAACATTGTCCAAAATCATGTTTTAACCAAAATCCACAATGCGACCAGTTCAGCATATGAGAAGAGACACTGTTTGAGTGTAACAAACGTGAAACATTTCTTTTAGCCTTTTCGCATGAAAACAGGGTCCAAAATCATGGGTTTTCGTTCAGCAGTGGAAGTAGGAGGCGCGCTCTACAATAGGCAAGGGTTTTCAAGTCTGCAAGTACATTTTAAGCTGAGTTCCATGAACATTGTCCAAAATCATGTTTTAACCAAAATCCACAATGCGACCAGTTCAGCATATGAGAAGAGACACTGTTTGAGTGTAACAAACGTGAAACATTTCTTTTAGCCTTTTCGCATGAAAACAGGGTCCAAAATCATGGGTTTTCGTTCAGCAGTGGAAGTAGGAGGCGCGCTCTACAATAGGCAAGGGTTTTCAAGTCTGCAAGTACATTTTAAGCTGAGTTCCATGAACATTGTCCAAAATCATGTTTTAACCAAAATCCACAATGCGACCAGTTCAGCATATGAGAAGAGACACTGTTTGAGTGTAACAAACGTGAAACATTTCTTTTAGCCTTTTCGCATGAAAACAGGGTCCAAAATCATGGGTTTTCGTTCAGCAGTGGAAGTAGGAGGCGCGCTCTACAATAGGCAAGGGTTTTCAAGTCTGCAAGTACATTTTAAGCTGAGTTCCATGAACATTGTCCAAAATCATGTTTTAACCAAAATCCACAATGCGACCAGTTCAGCATATGAGAAGAGACACTGTTTGAGTGTAACAAACGTGAAACATTTCTTTTAGCCTTTTCGCATGAAAACAGGGTCCAAAATCATGGGTTTTCGTTCAGCAGTGGAAGTAGGAGGCGCTTTCTACAATAGGCAAGGGTTTTCAAGTCTGCAAGTACGTTTTAAACTGAGTTCCATGAACATTGTCCAAAATCATGTTTTAACCAAAATCCACAATGCGACCAGTTCAGCATATGAGAGGAGACACTGTTTGAGTGTAACAAACGTGAAACATTTCTTTTAGCCTTTTCGCATGAAAACAGGGTCCAAAATCATGGGTTTTCGTTCAGCAGTGGAAGTAGGAGGCGCGCTCTACAATAGGCAAGGGTTTTCAAGTCTGCAAGTACGTTTTAAACTGAGTTCCATGAACATTGTCCAAAATCATGTTTTAACCAAAATCCACAATGCGACCAGTTCAGCATATGAGAGGAGACACTGTTTGAGTGTAACAAACGTGAAACATTTCTTTTAGCCTTTTCGCATGAAAACAGGGTCCAAAATCATGGGTTTTCGTTCAGCAGTGGAAGTAGGAGGCGCGCTCTACAATAGGCAAGGGTTTTCAAGTCTGCAAGTACGTTTTAAACTGAGTTCCATGAACATTGTCCAAAATCATGTTTTAACCAAAATCCACAATGCGACCAGTTCAGCATATGAGAGGAGACACTGTTTGAGTGTAACAAACGTGAAACATTTCTTTTAGCCTTTTCGCATGAAAACAGGGTCCAAAATCATGGGTTTTCGTTCAGCAGTGGAAGTAGGAGGCGCGCTCTACAATAGGCAAGGGTTTTCAAGTCTGCAAGTACATTTTAAGCTGAGTTCCATGAACATTGTCCAAAATCATGTTTTAACCAAAATCCACAATGCGACCAGTTCAGCATATGAGAAGAGACACTGTTTGAGTGTAACAAACGTGAAACATTTCTTTTAGCCTTTTCGCATGAAAACAGGGTCCAAAATCATGGGTTTTCGTTCAGCAGTGGAAGTAGGAGGCGCTTTCTACAATAGGCAAGGGTTTTCAAGTCTGCAAGTACGTTTTAAACTGAGTTCCATGAACATTGTCCAAAATCATGTTTTAACCAAAATCCACAATGCGACCAGTTCAGCATATGAGAGGAGACACTGTTTGAGTGTAACAAACGTGAAACATTTCTTTTAGCCTTTTCGCATGAAAACAGGGTCCAAAATCATGGGTTTTCGTTCAGCAGTGGAAGTAGGAGGCGCGCTCTACAATAGGCAAGGGTTTTCAAGTCTGCAAGTACGTTTTAAACTGAGTTCCATGAACATTGTCCAAAATCATGTTTTAACCAAAATCCACAATGCGACCAGTTCAGCATATGAGAGGAGACACTGTTTGAGTGTAACAAACGTGAAACATTTCTTTTAGCCTTTTCGCATGAAAACAGGGTCCAAAATCATGGGTTTTCGTTCAGCAGTGGAAGTAGGAGGCGCGCTCTACAATAGGCAAGGGTTTTCAAGTCTGCAAGTACGTTTTAAACTGAGTTCCATGAACATTGTCCAAAATCATGTTTTAACCAAAATCCACAATGCGACCAGTTCAGCATATGAGAGGAGACACTGTTTGAGTGTAACAAACGTGAAACATTTCTTTTAGCCTTTTCGCATGAAAACAGGGTCCAAAATCATGGGTTTTCGTTCAGCAGTGGAAGTAGGAGGCGCGCTCTACAATAGGCAAGGGTTTTCAAGTCTGCAAGTACATTTTAAGCTGAGTTCCATGAACATTGTCCAAAATCATGTTTTAACCAAAATCCACAATGCGACCAGTTCAGCATATGAGAAGAGACACTGTTTGAGTGTAACAAACGTGAAACATTTCTTTTAGCCTTTTCGCATGAAAACAGGGTCCAAAATCATGGGTTTTCGTTCAGCAGTGGAAGTAGGAGGCGCGCTCTACAATAGGCAAGGGTTTTCAAGTCTGCAAGTACATTTTAAGCTGAGTTCCATGAACATTGTCCAAAATCATGTTTTAACCAAAATCCACAATGCGACCAGTTCAGCATATGAGAAGAGACACTGTTTGAGTGTAACAAACGTGAAACATTTCTTTTAGCCTTTTCGCATGAAAACAGGGTCCAAAATCATGGGTTTTCGTTCAGCAGTGGAAGTAGGAGGCGCGCTCTACAATAGGCAAGGGTTTTCAAGTCTGCAAGTACGTTTTAAGCTGAGTTCCATGAACATTGTCCAAAATCATGTTTTAACCAAAATCCACAATGCGACCAGTTCAGCATATGAGAAGAGACACTGTTTGAGTGTAACAAACGTGAAACATTTCTTTTAGCCTTTTCGCATGAAAACAGGGTCCAAAATCATGGGTTTTCATTCAGCAGTGGAAGTAGGAGGCGCTTTCTACAATAGGCAAGGGTTTTCAAGTCTGCAAGTACGTTTTAAGCTGAGTTCCATGAACATTGTCCAAAATCATGTTTTAACCAAAATCCACAATGCGACCAGTTCAGCATATGAGAAGAGACACTGTTTGAGTGTAACAAACGTGAAACATTTCTTTTAGCCTTTTCGCATGAAAACAGGGTCCAAAATCATGGGTTTTCGTTCAGCAGTGGAAGTAGGTGGCGCGCTCTACAATAGGCAAGGGTTTTCAAGTCTGCAAGTACGTTTTAAACTGAGTTCCACGAACATTGTCCAAAATCATGTTTTAACCAAAATCCACAATGCGACCAGTTCAGCATATGAGAGGAGACACTGTTTGAGTGTAACAAACGTGAAACATTTCTTTTAGCCTTTTCGCATGAAAATAGGGTCCAAAATCATGCGTTTTCGTTCAGCAGTGGAAGTAGGAGGCGCGCTCTACAATAGGCAAGGGTTTTCAAGTCTGCAAGTACGTTTTAAACTGAGTTCCATGAACATTGTCCAAAATCATGTTTTAACCAAAATCCACAATGCGACCAGTTCAGCATATGAGAGGAGACACTGTTTGAGTGTAACAAACGTGAAACATTTCTTTTAGCCTTTTCGCATGAAAACAGGGTCCAAAATCATGGGTTTTCGTTCAGCAGTGGAAGTAGGAGGCGCGCTCTACAATAGGCAAGGGTTTTCAAGTCTGCAAGTACATTTTAAGCTGAGTTCCATGAACATTGTCCAAAATCATGTTTTAACCAAAATCCACAATGCGACCAGTTCAGCATATGAGAAGAGACACTGTTTGAGTGTAACAAACGTGAAACATTTCTTTTAGCCTTTTCGCATGAAAACAGGGTCCAAAATCATGGGTTTTCGTTCAGCAGTGGAAGTAGGAGGCGCTTTCTACAATAGGCAAGGGTTTTCAAGTCTGCAAGTACGTTTTAAGCTGAGTTCCATGAACATTGTCCAAAATCATGTTTTAACCAAAATCCACAATGCGACCAGTTCAGCATATGAGAAGAGACACTGTTTGAGTGTAACAAACGTGAAACATTTCTTTTAGCCTTTTCGCATGAAAACAGGGTCCAAAATCATGGGTTTTCGTTCAGCAGTGGAAGTAGGAGGCGCGCTCTACAATAGGCAAGGGTTTTCAAGTCTGCAAGTACATTTTAAGCTGAGTTCCATGAACATTGTCCAAAATCATGTTTTAACCAAAATCCACAATGCGACCAGTTCAGCATATGAGAAGAGACACTGTTTGAGTGTAACAAACGTGAAACATTTCTTTTAGCCTTTTCGCATGAAAACAGGGTCCAAAATCATGGGTTTTCGTTCAGCAGTGGAAGTAGGAGGCGCGCTCTACAATAGGCAAGGGTTTTCAAGTCTGCAAGTACGTTTTAAACTGAGTTCCATGAACATTGTCCAAAATCATGTTTTAACCCAAATCCACAATGCGACCAGTTCAGCATATGAGAGGAGACACTGTTTGAGTGTAACAAACGTGAAACATTTCTTTTAGCCTTTTCGCATGAAAACAGGGTCCAAAATCATGGGTTTTCGTTCAGCAGTGGAAGTAGGAGGCGCGCTCTACAATAGGCAAGGGTTTTCAAGTCTGCAAGTACGTTTTAAACTGAGTTCCATGAACATTGTCCAAAATCATGTTTTAACCAAAATCCACAATGCGACCAGTTCAGCATATGAGAGGAGACACTGTTTGAGTGTAACAAACGTGAAACATTTCTTTTAGCCTTTTCGCATGAAAACAGGGTCCAAAATCATGGGTTTTCGTTCAGCAGTGGAAGTAGGAGGCGCGCTCTACAATAGGCAAGGGTTTTCAAGTCTGCAAGTACGTTTTAAGCTGAGTTCCATGAACATTGTCCAAAATCATGTTTTAACCAAAATCCACAATGCGACCAGTTCAGCATATGAGAAGAGACACTGTTTGAGTGTAACAAACGTGAAACATTTCTTTTAGCCTTTTCGCATGAAAACAGGGTCCAAAATCATGGGTTTTCGTTCAGCAGTGGAAGTAGGAGGCGCTTTCTACAATAGGCAAGGGTTTTCAAGTCTGCAGGTACGTTTTAAGCTGAGTTCCATGAACATTGTCCAAAATCATGTTTTAACCAAAATCCACAATGCGACCAGTTCAGCATATGAGAAGAGACACTGTTTGAGTGTAACAAACGTGAAACATTTCTTTTAGCCTTTTCGCATGAAAACAGGGTCCAAAATCATGGGTTTTCGTTCAGCAGTGGAAGTAGGAGGCGCGCTCTACAATAGGCAAGGGTTTTCAAGTCTGCAAGTACGTTTTAAACTGAGTTCCACGAACATTGTCCAAAATCATGTTTTAACCAAAATCCACAATGCGACCAGTTCAGCATATGAGAGGAGACACTGTTTGAGTGTAACAAACGTGAAACATTTCTTTTAGCCTTTTCGCATGAAAATAGGGTCCAAAATCATGCGTTTTCGTTCAGCAGTGGAAGTAGGAGGCGCGCTCTACAATAGGCAAGGGTTTTCAAGTCTGCAAGTACGTTTTAAACTGAGTTCCATGAACATTGTCCAAAATCATGTTTTAACCAAAATCCACAATGCGACCAGTTCAGCATATGAGAGGAGACACTGTTTGAGTGTAACAAACGTGAAACATTTCTTTTAGCCTTTTCGCATGAAAACAGGGTCCAAAATCATGGGTTTTCGTTCAGCAGTGGAAGTAGGAGGCGCGCTCTACAATAGGCAAGGGTTTTCAAGTCTGCAAGTACATTTTAAGCTGAGTTCCATGAACATTGTCCAAAATCATGTTTTAACCAAAATCCACAATGCGACCAGTTCAGCATATGAGAAGAGACACTGTTTGAGTGTAACAAACGTGAAACATTTCTTTTAGCCTTTTCGCATGAAAACAGGGTCCAAAATCATGGGTTTTCGTTCAGCAGTGGAAGTAGGAGGCGCTTTCTACAATAGGCAAGGGTTTTCAAGTCTGCAAGTACGTTTTAAGCTGAGTTCCATGAACATTGTCCAAAATCATGTTTTAACCAAAATCCACAATGCGACCAGTTCAGCATATGAGAAGAGACACTGTTTGAGTGTAACAAACGTGAAACATTTCTTTTAGCCTTTTCGCATGAAAACAGGGTCCAAAATCATGGGTTTTCGTTCAGCAGTGGAAGTAGGAGGCGCGCTCTACAATAGGCAAGGGTTTTCAAGTCTGCAAGTACATTTTAAGCTGAGTTCCATGAACATTGTCCAAAATCATGTTTTAACCAAAATCCACAATGCGACCAGTTCAGCATATGAGAAGAGACACTGTTTGAGTGTAACAAACGTGAAACATTTCTTTTAGCCTTTTCGCATGAAAACAGGGTCCAAAATCATGGGTTTTCGTTCAGCAGTGGAAGTAGGAGGCGCGCTCTACAATAGGCAATGGTTTTCAAGTCTGCAAGTACATTTTAAGCTGAGTTCCATGAACATTGTCCAAAATCATGTTTTAACCAAAATCCACAATGCGACCAGTTCAGCATATGAGAAGAGACACTGTTTGAGTGTAACAAACGTGAAACATTTCTTTTAGCCTTTTCGCATGAAAACAGGGTCCAAAATCATGGGTTTTCGTTCAGCAGTGGAAGTAGGAGGCGCTTTCTACAATAGGCAAGGGTTTTCAAGTCTGCAAGTACGTTTTAAGCTGAGTTCCATGAACATTGTCCAAAATCATGTTTTAACCAAAATCCACAATGCGACCAGTTCAGCATATGAGAAGAGACACTGTTTGAGTGTAACAAACGTGAAACATTTCTTTTAGCCTTTTCGCATGAAAACAGGGTCCAAAATCATGGGTTTTCGTTCAGCAGTGGAAGTAGGAGGCGCGCTCTACAATAGGCAAGGGTTTTCAAGTCTGCAAGTACGTTTTAAACTGAGTTCCATGAACATTGTCCAAAATCATGTTTTAACCAAAATCCACAATGCGACCAGTTCAGCATATGAGAGGAGACACTGTTTGAGTGTAACAAACGTGAAACATTTCTTTTAGCCTTTTCGCATGAAAATAGGGTCCAAAATCATGCGTTTTCGTTCAGCAGTGGAAGTAGGAGGCGCGCTCTACAATAGGCAAGGGTTTTCAAGTCTGCAAGTACGTTTTAAACTGAGTTCCATGAACATTGTCCAAAATCATGTTTTAACCAAAATCCACAATGCGACCAGTTCAGCATATGAGAGGAGACACTGTTTGAGTGTAACAAACGTGAAACATTTCTTTTAGCCTTTTCGCATGAAAACAGGGTCCAAAATCATGGGTTTTCGTTCAGCAGTGGAAGTAGGAGGCGCGCTCTACAATAGGCAAGGGTTTTCAAGTCTGCAAGTACGTTTTAAGCTGAGTTCCATGAACATTGTCCAAAATCATGTTTTAACCAAAATCCACAATGCGACCAGTTCAGCATATGAGAGGAGACACTGTTTGAGTGTAACAAACGTGAAACATTTCTTTTAGCCTTTTCGCATGAAAATAGGGTCCAAAATCATGCGTTTTCGTTCAGCAGTGGAAGTAGGAGGCGCGCTCTACAATAGGCAAGGGTTTTCAAGTCTGCAAGTACATTTTAAGCTGAATTCCATGAACATTGTCCAAAATCATGTTTTAACCAAAATCCACAATGCGACCAGTTCAGCAGTGGAAGTAGGAGGCGCGCTCTACAATAGGCAAGGGTTTTCAAGTCTGCAAGTACGTTTTAAACTGAGTTCCATGAACATTGTCCAAAATCATGTTTTAACCAAAATCCACAATGCGACCAGTTCAGCATATGAGAGGAGACACTGTTTGAGTGTAACAAACGTGAAACATTTCTTTTAGCCTTTTCGCATGAAAACAGGGTCCAAAATCATGGGTTTTCGTTCAGCAGTGGAAGTAGGAGGCGCGCTCTACAATAGGCAAGGGTTTTCAAGTCTGCAAGTACATTTTAAGCTGAGTTCCATGAACATTGTCCAAAATCATGTTTTAACCAAAATCCACAATGCGACCAGTTCAGCATATGAGAAGAGACACTGTTTGAGTGTAACAAACGTGAAACATTTCTTTTAGCCTTTTCGCATGAAAACAGGGTCCAAAATCATGGGTTTTCGTTCAGCAGTGGAAGTAGGAGGCGCGCTCTACAATAGGCAAGGGTTTTCAAGTCTGCAAGTACGTTTTAAGCTGAGTTCCATGAACATTGTCCAAAATCATGTTTTAACCAAAATCCACAATGCGACCAGTTCAGCATATGAGAGGAGACACTGTTTGAGTGTAACAAACGTGAAACATTTCTTTTAGCCTTTTCGCATGAAAATAGGGTCCAAAATCATGCGTTTTCGTTCAGCAGTGGAAGTAGGAGGCGCGCTCTACAATAGGCAAGGGTTTTCAAGTCTGCAAGTACGTTTTAAACTGAGTTCCATGAACATTGTCCAAAATCATGTTTTAACCAAAATCCACAATGCGACCAGTTCAGCATATGAGAGGAGACACTGTTTGAGTGTAACAAACGTGAAACATTTCTTTTAGCCTTTTCGCATGAAAACAGGGTCCAAAATCATGGGTTTTCGTTCAGCAGTGGAAGTAGGAGGCGCGCTCTACAATAGGCAAGGGTTTTCAAGTCTGCAAGTACATTTTAAGCTGAGTTCCATGAACATTGTCCAAAATCATGTTTTAACCAAAATCCACAATGCGACCAGTTCAGCATATGAGAAGAGACACTGTTTGAGTGTAACAAACGTGAAACATTTCTTTTAGCCTTTTCGCATGAAAACAGGGTCCAAAATCATGGGTTTTCGTTCAGCAGTGGAAGTAGGAGGCGCTTTCTACAATAGGCAAGGGTTTTCAAGTCTGCAAGTACGTTTTAAGCTGAGTTCCATGAACATTGTCCAAAATCATGTTTTAACCAAAATCCACAATGCGACCAGTTCAGCATATGAGAAGAGACACTGTTTGAGTGTAACAAACGTGAAACATTTCTTTTAGCCTTTTCGCATGAAAACAGGGTCCAAAATCATGGGTTTTCGTTCAGCAGTGGAAGTAGGAGGCGCGCTCTACAATAGGCAAGGGTTTTCAAGTCTGCAAGTACGTTTTAAACTGAGTTCCATGAACATTGTCCAAAATCATGTTTTAACCAAAATCCACAATGCGACCAGTTCAGCATATGAGAGGAGACACTGTTTGAGTGTAACAAACGTGAAACATTTCTTTTAGCCTTTTCGCATGAAAATAGGGTCCAAAATCATGCGTTTTCGTTCAGCAGTGGAAGTAGGAGGCGCGCTCTACAATAGGCAAGGGTTTTCAAGTCTGCAAGTACGTTTTAAACTGAGTTCCATGAACATTGTCCAAAATCATGTTTTAACCAAAATCCACAATGCGACCAGTTCAGCATATGAGAGGAGACACTGTTTGAGTGTAACAAACGTGAAACATTTCTTTTAGCCTTTTCGCATGAAAATAGGGTCCAAAATCATGCGTTTTCGTTCAGCAGTGGAAGTAGGAGGCGCGCTCTACAATAGGCAAGGGTTTTCAAGTCTGCAAGTACGTTTTAAACTGAGTTCCATGAACATTGTCCAAAATCATGTTTTAACCAAAATCCACAATGCGACCAGTTCAGCATATGAGAGGAGACACTGTTTGAGTGTAACAAACGTGAAACATTTCTTTTAGCCTTTTCGCATGAAAACAGGGTCCAAAATCATGGGTTTTCGTTCAGCAGTGGAAGTAGGAGGCGCTTTCTACAATAGGCAAGGGTTTTCAAGTCTGCAGTTACGTTTTAAGCTGAGTTCCATGAACATTGTCCAAAATCATGTTTTAACCAAAATCCACAATGCGACCAGTTCAGCATATGAGAAGAGACACTGTTTGAGTGTAACAAACGTGAAACATTTCTTTTAGCCTTTTCGCATGAAAACAGGGTCCAAAATCATGGGTTTTCGTTCAGCAGTGGAAGTAGGAGGCGCGCTCTACAATAGGCAAGGGTTTTCAAGTCTGCAAGTACGTTTTAAACTGAGTTCCACGAACATTGTCCAAAATCATGTTTTAACCAAAATCCACAATGCGACCAGTTCAGCATATGAGAGGAGACACTGTTTGAGTGTAACAAACGTGAAACATTTCTTTTAGCCTTTTCGCATGAAAATAGGGTCCAAAATCATGCGTTTTCGTTCAGCAGTGGAAGTAGGAGGCGCGCTCTACAATAGGCAAGGGTTTTCAAGTCTGCAAGTACGTTTTAAACTGAGTTCCATGAACATTGTCCAAAATCATGTTTTAACCAAAATCCACAATGCGACCAGTTCAGCATATGAGAGGAGACACTGTTTGAGTGTAACAAACGTGAAACATTTCTTTTAGCCTTTTCGCATGAAAACAGGGTCCAAAATCATGGGTTTTCGTTCAGCAGTGGAAGTAGGAGGCGCGCTCTACAATAGGCAAGGGTTTTCAAGTCTGCAAGTACATTTTAAGCTGAGTTCCATGAACATTGTCCAAAATCATGTTTTAACCAAAATCCACAATGCGACCAGTTCAGCATATGAGAAGAGACACTGTTTGAGTGTAACAAACGTGAAACATTTCTTTTAGCCTTTTCGCATGAAAACAGGGTCCAAAATCATGGGTTTTCGTTCAGCAGTGGAAGTAGGAGGCGCTTTCTACAATAGGCAAGGGTTTTCAAGTCTGCAAGTACGTTTTAAGCTGAGTTCCATGAACATTGTCCAAAATCATGTTTTAACCAAAATCCACAATGCGACCAGTTCAGCATATGAGAAGAGACACTGTTTGAGTGTAACAAACGTGAAACATTTCTTTTAGCCTTTTCGCATGAAAACAGGGTCCAAAATCATGGGTTTTCGTTCAGCAGTGGAAGTAGGAGGCGCGCTCTACAATAGGCAAGGGTTTTCAAGTCTGCAAGTACATTTTAAGCTGAGTTCCATGAACATTGTCCAAAATCATGTTTTAACCAAAATCCACAATGCGACCAGTTCAGCATATGAGAAGAGACACTGTTTGAGTGTAACAAACGTGAAACATTTCTTTTAGCCTTTTCGCATGAAAACAGGGTCCAAAATCATGGGTTTTCGTTCAGCAGTGGAAGTAGGAGGCGCGCTCTACAATAGGCAATGGTTTTCAAGTCTGCAAGTACATTTTAAGCTGAGTTCCATGAACATTGTCCAAAATCATGTTTTAACCAAAATCCACAATGCGACCAGTTCAGCATATGAGAAGAGACACTGTTTGAGTGTAACAAACGTGAAACATTTCTTTTAGCCTTTTCGCATGAAAACAGGGTCCAAAATCATGGGTTTTCGTTCAGCAGTGGAAGTAGGAGGCGCTTTCTACAATAGGCAAGGGTTTTCAAGTCTGCAAGTACGTTTTAAGCTGAGTTCCATGAACATTGTCCAAAATCATGTTTTAACCAAAATCCACAATGCGACCAGTTCAGCATATGAGAAGAGACACTGTTTGAGTGTAACAAACGTGAAACATTTCTTTTAGCCTTTTCGCATGAAAACAGGGTCCAAAATCATGGGTTTTCGTTCAGCAGTGGAAGTAGGAGGCGCGCTCTACAATAGGCAAGGGTTTTCAAGTCTGCAAGTACGTTTTAAACTGAGTTCCATGAACATTGTCCAAAATCATGTTTTAACCAAAATCCACAATGCGACCAGTTCAGCATATGAGAGGAGACACTGTTTGAGTGTAACAAACGTGAAACATTTCTTTTAGCCTTTTCGCATGAAAATAGGGTCCAAAATCATGCGTTTTCGTTCAGCAGTGGAAGTAGGAGGCGCGCTCTACAATAGGCAAGGGTTTTCAAGTCTGCAAGTACGTTTTAAACTGAGTTCCATGAACATTGTCCAAAATCATGTTTTAACCAAAATCCACAATGCGACCAGTTCAGCATATGAGAGGAGACACTGTTTGAGTGTAACAAACGTGAAACATTTCTTTTAGCCTTTTCGCATGAAAACAGGGTCCAAAATCATGGGTTTTCGTTCAGCAGTGGAAGTAGGAGGCGCGCTCTACAATAGGCAAGGGTTTTCAAGTCTGCAAGTACGTTTTAAGCTGAGTTCCATGAACATTGTCCAAAATCATGTTTTAACCAAAATCCACAATGCGACCAGTTCAGCATATGAGAGGAGACACTGTTTGAGTGTAACAAACGTGAAACATTTCTTTTAGCCTTTTCGCATGAAAATAGGGTCCAAAATCATGCGTTTTCGTTCAGCAGTGGAAGTAGGAGGCGCGCTCTACAATAGGCAAGGGTTTTCAAGTCTGCAAGTACATTTTAAGCTGAGTTCCATGAACATTGTCCAAAATCATGTTTTAACCAAAATCCACAATGCGACCAGTTCAGCAGTGGAAGTAGGAGGCGCGCTCTACAATAGGCAAGGGTTTTCAAGTCTGCAAGTACGTTTTAAACTGAGTTCCATGAACATTGTCCAAAATCATGTTTTAACCAAAATCCACAATGCGACCAGTTCAGCATATGAGAGGAGACACTGTTTGAGTGTAACAAACGTGAAACATTTCTTTTAGCCTTTTCGCATGAAAACAGGGTCCAAAATCATGGGTTTTCGTTCAGCAGTGGAAGTAGGAGGCGCGCTCTACAATAGGCAAGGGTTTTCAAGTCTGCAAGTACATTTTAAGCTGAGTTCCATGAACATTGTCCAAAATCATGTTTTAACCAAAATCCACAATGCGACCAGTTCAGCATATGAGAAGAGACACTGTTTGAGTGTAACAAACGTGAAACATTTCTTTTAGCCTTTTCGCATGAAAACAGGGTCCAAAATCATGGGTTTTCGTGCAGCAGTGGAAGTAGGAGGCGCGCTCTACAATAGGCAAGGGTTTTCAAGTCTGCAAGTACGTTTTAAGCTGAGTTCCATGAACATTGTCCAAAATCATGTTTTAACCAAAATCCACAATGCGACCAGTTCAGCATATGAGAGGAGACACTGTTTGAGTGTAACAAACGTGAAACATTTCTTTTAGCCTTTTCGCATGAAAATAGGGTCCAAAATCATGCGTTTTCGTTCAGCAGTGGAAGTAGGAGGCGCGCTCTACAATAGGCAAGGGTTTTCAAGTCTGCAAGTACGTTTTAAACTGAGTTCCATGAACATTGTCCAAAATCATGTTTTAACCAAAATCCACAATGCGACCAGTTCAGCATATGAGAGGAGACACTGTTTGAGTGTAACAAACGTGAAACATTTCTTTTAGCCTTTTCGCATGAAAACAGGGTCCAAAATCATGGGTTTTCGTTCAGCAGTGGAAGTAGGAGGCGCGCTCTACAATAGGCAAGGGTTTTCAAGTCTGCAAGTACATTTTAAGCTGAGTTCCATGAACATTGTCCAAAATCATGTTTTAACCAAAATCCACAATGCGACCAGTTCAGCATATGAGAAGAGACACTGTTTGAGTGTAACAAACGTGAAACATTTCTTTTAGCCTTTTCGCATGAAAACAGGGTCCAAAATCATGGGTTTTCGTTCAGCAGTGGAAGTAGGAGGCGCTTTCTACAATAGGCAAGGGTTTTCAAGTCTGCAAGTACGTTTTAAGCTGAGTTCCATGAACATTGTCCAAAATCATGTTTTAACCAAAATCCACAATGCGACCAGTTCAGCATATGAGAAGAGACACTGTTTGAGTGTAACAAACGTGAAACATTTCTTTTAGCCTTTTCGCATGAAAACAGGGTCCAAAATCATGGGTTTTCGTTCAGCAGTGGAAGTAGGAGGCGCGCTCTACAATAGGCAAGGGTTTTCAAGTCTGCAAGTACGTTTTAAACTGAGTTCCATGAACATTGTCCAAAATCATGTTTTAACCAAAATCCACAATGCGACCAGTTCAGCATATGAGAGGAGACACTGTTTGAGTGTAACAAACGTGAAACATTTCTTTTAGCCTTTTCGCATGAAAATAGGGTCCAAAATCATGCGTTTTCGTTCAGCAGTGGAAGTAGGAGGCGCGCTCTACAATAGGCAAGGGTTTTCAAGTCTGCAAGTACGTTTTAAACTGAGTTCCATGAACATTGTCCAAAATCATGTTTTAACCAAAATCCACAATGCGACCAGTTCAGCATATGAGAGGAGACACTGTTTGAGTGTAACAAACGTGAAACATTTCTTTTAGCCTTTTCGCATGAAAATAGGGTCCAAAATCATGCGTTTTCGTTCAGCAGTGGAAGTAGGAGGCGCGCTCTACAATAGGCAAGGGTTTTCAAGTCTGCAAGTACGTTTTAAACTGAGTTCCATGAACATTGTCCAAAATCATGTTTTAACCAAAATCCACAATGCGACCAGTTCAGCATATGAGAGGAGACACTGTTTGAGTGTAACAAACGTGAAACATTTCTTTTAGCCTTTTCGCATGAAAATAGGGTCCAAAATCATGCGTTTTCGTTCAGCAGTGGAAGTAAGAGGCGCGCTCTACAATAGGCAAGGGTTTTCAAGTCTGCAAGTACGTTTTAAACTGAGTTCCATGAACATTGTCCAAAATCGTGTTTTAACCAAAATCCACAATGCGACCAGTTCAGCATATGAGAGGAGACACTGTTTGAGTGTAACAAACGTGAAACATTTCTTTTAGCCTTTTCGCATGAAAACAGGGTCCAAAATCATGGGTTTTCGTTCAGCAGTGGAAGTAGGAGGCGCGCTCTACAATAGGCAAGGGTTTTCAAGTCTGCAAGTACGTTTTAAACTGAGTTCCATGAACATTGTCCAAAATCATGTTTTAACCAAAATCCACAATGCGACCAGTTCAGCATATGAGAGGAGACACTGTTTGAGTGTAACAAACGTGAAACATTTCTTTTAGCCTTTTCGCATGAAAACAGGGTCCAAAATCATGGGTTTTCGTTCAGCAGTGGAAGTAGGAGGCGCGCTCTACAATAGGCAAGGGTTTTCAAGTCTGCAAGTACGTTTTAAACTGAGTTCCATGAACATTGTCCAAAATCATGTTTTAACCAAAATCCACAATGCGACCAGTTCAGCATATGAGAGGAGACACTGTTTGAGTGTAACAAACGTGAAACATTTCTTTTAGCCTTTTTGCATGAAAACAGGGTCCAAAATCATGGGTTTTCGTTCAGCAGTGGAAGTAGGAGGCGCGCTCTACAATAGGCAAGGGTTTTCAAGTCTGCAAGTACGTTTTAAGCTGAGTTCCATGAACATTGTCCAAAAACATGTTTTAACCAAAATCCACAATGCGACCAGTTCAGCATATGAGAGGAGACACTGTTTGAGTGTAACAAACGTGAAACATTTCTTTTAGCCTTTTCGCATGAAAACAGGGTCCAAAATCATGGGTTTTCGTTCAGCAGTGGAAGTAGGAGAAGCGCTCTACAATAGGCAAGGGTTTTCAAGTCTGCAAGTACGTTTTAAGCTGAGTTCCATGAACATTGTCCAAAATCATGTTTTAACCAAAATCCACAATGCGACCAGTTCAGCATATGAGAAGAGACACTGTTTGAGTGTAACAAACGTGAAACATTTCTTTTAGCCTTTTCGCATGAAAACAGGGTCCAAAATCATGCGTTTTCGTTCAGCAGTGGAAGTAGGAGGCGCGCTCTACAATAGGCAAGGGTTTTCAAGTCTGCAAGTACGTTTTAAACTGAGTTCCATGAACATTGTCCAAAATCATGTTTTAACCAAAATCCACAATGCGACCAGTTCAGCATATGAGAGGAGACACTGTTTGAGTGTAACAAACGTGAAACATTTCTTTTAGCCTTTTCGCATGAAAATAGGGTCCAAAATCATGCGTTTTCGTTCAGCAGTGGAAGTAGGAGGCGCGCTCTACAATAGGCAAGGGTTTTCAAGTCTGCAAGTACGTTTTAAACTGAGTTCCATGAACATTTTCCAAAATCATGTTTTAACCAAAATCCACAATGCGACCAGTTCAGCATATGAGAGGAGACACTGTTTGAGTGTAACAAACGTGAAACATTTCTTTTAGCCTTTTCGCATGAAAACAGGGTCCAAAATCATGGGTTTTCGTTCAGCAGTGGAAGTAGGAGGCGCTTTCTACAATAGGCAAGGGTTTTCAAGTCTGCAAGTACGTTTTAAGCTGAGTTCCATGAACATTGTCCAAAATCATGTTTTAACCAAAATCCACAATGCGACCAGTTCAGCATATGAGAAGAGACACTGTTTGAGTGTAACAAACGTGAAACATTTCTTTTAGCCTTTTCGCATGAAAACAGGGTCCAAAATCATGGGTTTTCGTTCAGCAGTGGAAGTAGGAGGCGCGCTCTACAATAGGCAAGGGTTTTCAAGTCTGCAAGTACGTTTTAAACTGAGTTCCATGAACATTGTCCAAAATCATGTTTTAACCAAAATCCACAATGCGACCAGTTCAGCATATGAGAGGAGACACTGTTTGAGTGTAACAAACGTGAAACATTTCTTTTAGCCTTTTCGCATGAAAATAGGGTCCAAAATCATGCGTTTTCGTTCAGCAGTGGAAGTAGGAGGCGCGCTCTACAATAGGCAAGGGTTTTCAAGTCTGCAAGTACGTTTTAAACTGAGTTCCATGAACATTGTCCAAAATCATGTTTTAACCAAAATCCACAATGCGACCAGTTCAGCATATGAGAGGAGACACTGTTTGAGTGTAACAAACGTGAAACATTTCTTTTAGCCTTTTCGCATGAAAATAGGGTCCAAAATCATGCGTTTTCGTTCAGCAGTGGAAGTAGGAGGCGCGCTCTACAATAGGCAAGGGTTTTCAAGTCTGCAAGTACGTTTTAAACTGAGTTCCATGAACATTGTCCAAAATCATGTTTTAACCAAAATCCACAATGCGACCAGTTCAGCATATGAGAGGAGACACTGTTTGAGTGTAACAAACGTGAAACATTTCTTTTAGCCTTTTCGCATGAAAATAGGGTCCAAAATCATGCGTTTTCGTTCAGCAGTGGAAGTAAGAGGCGCGCTCTACAATAGGCAAGGGTTTTCAAGTCTGCAAGTACGTTTTAAACTGAGTTCCATGAACATTGTCCAAAATCATGTTTTAACCAAAATCCACAATGCGACCAGTTCAGCATATGAGAGGAGACACTGTTTGAGTGTAACAAACGTGAAACATTTCTTTTAGCCTTTTCGCATGAAAACAGGGTCCAAAATCATGGGTTTTCGTTCAGCAGTGGAAGTAGGAGGCGCGCTCTACAATAGGCAAGGGTTTTCAAGTCTGCAAGTACGTTTTAAACTGAGTTCCATGAACATTGTCCAAAATCATGTTTTAACCAAAATCCACAATGCGACCAGTTCAGCATATGAGAGGAGACACTGTTTGAGTGTAACAAACGTGAAACATTTCTTTTAGCCTTTTCGCATGAAAACAGGGTCCAAAATCATGGGTTTTCGTTCAGCAGTGGAAGTAGGAGGCGCGCTCTACAATAGGCAAGGGTTTTCAAGTCTGCAAGTACGTTTTAAACTGAGTTCCATGAACATTGTCCAAAATCATGTTTTAACCAAAATCCACAATGCGACCAGTTCAGCATATGAGAGGAGACACTGTTTGAGTGTAACAAACGTGAAACATTTCTTTTAGCCTTTTTGCATGAAAACAGGGTCCAAAATCATGGGTTTTCGTTCAGCAGTGGAAGTAGGAGGCGCGCTCTACAATAGGCAAGGGTTTTCAAGTCTGCAAGTACGTTTTAAGCTGAGTTCCATGAACATTGTCCAAAAACATGTTTTAACCAAAATCCACAATGCGACCAGTTCAGCATATGAGAGGAGACACTGTTTGAGTGTAACAAACGTGAAACATTTCTTTTAGCCTTTTCGCATGAAAACAGGGTCCAAAATCATGGGTTTTCGTTCAGCAGTGGAAGTAGGAGAAGCGCTCTACAATAGGCAAGGGTTTTCAAGTCTGCAAGTACGTTTTAAGCTGAGTTCCATGAACATTGTCCAAAATCATGTTTTAACCAAAATCCACAATGCGACCAGTTCAGCATATGAGAAGAGACACTGTTTGAGTGTAACAAACGTGAAACATTTCTTTTAGCCTTTTCGCATGAAAACAGGGTCCAAAATCATGCGTTTTCGTTCAGCAGTGGAAGTAGGAGGCGCGCTCTACAATAGGCAAGGGTTTTCAAGTCTGCAAGTACGTTTTAAACTGAGTTCCATGAACATTGTCCAAAATCATGTTTTAACCAAAATCCACAATGCGACCAGTTCAGCATATGAGAGGAGACACTGTTTGAGTGTAACAAACGTGAAACATTTCTTTTAGCCTTTTCGCATGAAAATAGGGTCCAAAATCATGCGTTTTCGTTCAGCAGTGGAAGTAGGAGGCGCGCTCTACAATAGGCAAGGGTTTTCAAGTCTGCAAGTACGTTTTAAACTGAGTTCCATGAACATTGTCCAAAATCATGTTTTAACCAAAATCCACAATGCGACCAGTTCAGCATATGAGAGGAGACACTGTTTGAGTGTAACAAACGTGAAACATTTCTTTTAGCCTTTTCGCATGAAAACAGGGTCCAAAATCATGGGTTTTCGTTCAGCAGTGGAAGTAGGAGGCGCGCTCTACAATAGGCAAGGGTTTTCAAGTCTGCAAGTACGTTTTAAGCTGAGTTCCATGAACATTGTCCAAAAACATGTTTTAACCAAAATCCACAATGCGACCAGTTCAGCATATGAGAGGAGACACTGTTTGAGTGTAACAAACGTGAAACATTTCTTTTAGCCTTTTCGCATGAAAACAGGGTCCAAAATCATGGGTTTTCGTTCAGCAGTGGAAGTAGGAGGCGCGCTCTACAATAGGCAAGAGTTTTCAAGTCTGCAAGTACGTTTTAAGCTGAGTTCCATGAACATTGTCCAAAATCATGTTTTAACCAAAATCCACAATGCGACCAGTTCAGCATATGAGAAGAGACACTGTTTGAGTGTAACAAACGTGAAACATTTCTTTTAGCCTTTTCGCATGAAAACAGGGTCCAAAATCATGGGTTTTCGTTCAGCAGTGGAAGTAGGAGGCGCGCTCTACAATAGGCAAGGGTTTTCAAGTCTGCAAGTACGTTTTAAACTGAGTTCCATGAACATTGTCCAAAATCATGTTTTAACCAAAATCCACAATGCGACCAGTTCAGCATATGAGAGGAGACACTGTTTGAGTGTAACAAACGTGAAACATTTCTTTTAGCCTTTTCGCATGAAAATAGGGTCCAAAATCATGCGTTTTCGTTCAGCAGTGGAAGTAGGAGGCGCGCTCTACAATAGGCAAGGGTTTTCAAGTCTGCAAGTACGTTTTAAACTGAGTTCCATGAACATTGTCCAAAATCATGTTTTAACCAAAATCCACAATGCGACCAGTTCAGCATATGAGAGGAGACACTGTTTGAGTGTAACAAACGTGAAACATTTCTTTTAGCCTTTTCGCATGAAAACAGGGTCCAAAATCATGGGTTTTCGTTCAGCAGTGGAAGTAGGAGGCGCGCTCTACAATAGGCAAGGGTTTTCAAGTCTGCAAGTACGTTTTAAACTGAGTTCCATGAACATTGTCCAAAATCATGTTTTAACCAAAATCCACAATGCGACCAGTTCAGCATATGAGAGGAGACACTGTTTGAGTGTAACAAACGTGAAACATTTCTTTTAGTCTTTTCGCATGAAAACAGGGTCCAAAATCATGGGTTTTCGTTCAGCAGTGGAAGTAGGAGGCGCGCTCTACAATAGGCAAGGGTTTTCAAGTCTGCAAGTACGTTTTAAGCTGAGTTCCATGAACATTGTCCAAAAACATGTTTTAACCAAAATCCACAATGCGACCAGTTCAGCATATGAGAGGAGACACTGTTTGAGTGTAACAAACGTGAAACATTTCTTTTAGCCTTTTCGCATGAAAACAGGGTCCAAAATCATGGGTTTTCGTTCAGCAGTGGAAGTAGGAGGCGCGCTCTACAATAGGCAAGGGTTTTCAAGTCTGCAAGTACGTTTTAAACTGAGTTCCATGAACATTGTCCAAAATCATGTTTTAACCAAAATCCACAATGCGACCAGTTCAGCATATGAGAGGAGACACTGTTTGAGTGTAACAAACGTGAAACATTTCTTTTAGTCTTTTCGCATGAAAACAGGGTCCAAAATCATGGGTTTTCGTTCAGCAGTGGAAGTAGGAGGCGCGCTCTACAATAGGCAAGGGTTTTCAAGTCTGCAAGTACGTTTTAAGCTGAGTTCCATGAACATTGTCCAAAAACATGTTTTAACCAAAATCCACAATGCGACCAGTTCAGCATATGAGAGGAGACACTGTTTGAGTGTAACAAACGTGAAACATTTCTTTTAGCCTTTTCGCATGAAAACAGGGTCCAAAATCATGGGTTTTCGTTCAGCAGTGGAAGTAGGAGGCGCGCTCTACAATAGGCAAGAGTTTTCAAGTCTGCAAGTACGTTTTAAGCTGAGTTCCATGAACATTGTCCAAAATCATGTTTTAACCAAAATCCACAATGCGACCAGTTCAGCATATGAGAAGAGACACTGTTTGAGTGTAACAAACGTGAAACATTTCTTTTAGCCTTTTCGCATGAAAACAGGGTCCAAAATCATGGGTTTTCGTTCAGCAGTGGAAGTAGGAGGCGCGCTCTACAATAGGCAAGGGTTTTCAAGTCTGCAAGTACGTTTTAAACTGAGTTCCATGAACATTGTCCAAAATCATGTTTTAACCAAAATCCACAATGCGACCAGTTCAGCATATGAGAGGAGACACTGTTTGAGTGTAACAAACGTGAAACATTTCTTTTAGCCTTTTCGCATGAAAATAGGGTCCAAAATCATGCGTTTTCGTTCAGCAGTGGAAGTAGGAGGCGCGCTCTACAATAGGCAAGGGTTTTCAAGTCTGCAAGTACGTTTTAAACTGAGTTCCATGAACATTGTCCAAAATCATGTTTTAACCAAAATCCACAATGCGACCAGTTCAGCATATGAGAGGAGACACTGTTTGAGTGTAACAAACGTGAAACATTTCTTTTAGCCTTTTCGCATGAAAACAGGGTCCAAAATCATGGGTTTTCGTTCAGCAGTGGAAGTAGGAGGCGCGCTCTACAATAGGCAAGGGTTTTCAAGTCTGCAAGTACGTTTTAAACTGAGTTCCATGAACATTGTCCAAAATCATGTTTTAACCAAAATCCACAATGCGACCAGTTCAGCATATGAGAGGAGACACTGTTTGAGTGTAACAAACGTGAAACATTTCTTTTAGTCTTTTCGCATGAAAACAGGGTCCAAAATCATGGGTTTTCGTTCAGCAGTGGAAGTAGGAGGCGCGCTCTACAATAGGCAAGGGTTTTCAAGTCTGCAAGTACGTTTTAAACTGAGTTCCATGAACATTGTCCAAAATCATGTTTTAACCAAAATCCACAATGCGACCAGTTCAGCATATGAGAGGAGACACTGTTTGAGTGTAACAAACGTGAAACATTTCTTTTAGCCTTTTCTCATGAAAATAGGGTCCAAAATCATGCGTTTTCGTTCAGCAGTGGAAGTAGGAGGCGCGCTCTACAATAGGCAAGGGTTTTCAAGTCTGCAAGTACGTTTTAAACTGAGTTCCATGAACATTGTCCAAAATCATGTTTTAACCAAAATCCACAATGCGACCAGTTCAGCATATGAGAGGAGACACTGTTTGAGTGTAACAAACGTGAAACATTTCTTTTAGCCTTTTCGCATGAAAACAGGGTCCAAAATCATGGGTTTTCGTTCAGCAGTGGAAGTAGGAGGCGCTTTCTACAATAGGCAAGGGTTTTCAAGTCTGCAAGTACGTTTTAAGCTGAGTTCCATGAACATTGTCCAAAATCATGTTTTAACCAAAATCCACAATGCGACCAGTTCAGCATATGAGAAGAGACACTGTTTGAGTGTAACAAACGTGAAACATTTCTTTTAGCCTTTTCGCATGAAAACAGGGTCCAAAATCATGGGTTTTCGTTCAGCAGTGGAAGTAGGAGGCGCGCTCTACAATAGGCAAGGGTTTTCAAGTCTGCAAGTACGTTTTAAACTGAGTTCCATGAACATTGTCCAAAATCATGTTTTAACCAAAATCCACAATGCGACCAGTTCAGCATATGAGAGGAGACACTGTTTGAGTGTAACAAACGTGAAACATTTCTTTTAGCCTTTTCGCATGAAAATAGGGTCCAAAATCATGCGTTTTCGTTCAGCAGTGGAAGTAGGAGGCGCGCTCTACAATAGGCAAGGGTTTTCAAGTCTGCAAGTACGTTTTAAACTGAGTTCCATGAACATTGTCCAAAATCATGTTTTAACCAAAATCCACAATGCGACCAGTTCAGCATATGAGAGGAGACACTGTTTGAGTGTAACAAACGTGAAACATTTCTTTTAGCCTTTTCGCATGAAAATAGGGTCCAAAATCATGGGTTTTCGTTCAGCAGTGGAAGTAGGAGGCGCGCTCTACAATAGGCAAGGGTTTTCAAGTCTGCAAGTACGTTTTAAACTGAGTTCCATGAACATTGTCCAAAATCATGTTTTAACCAAAATCCACAATGCGACCAGTTCAGCATATGAGAGGAGACACTGTTTGAGTGTAACAAACGTGAAACATTTCTTTTAGCCTTTTCGCATGAAAATAGGGTCCAAAATCATGCGTTTTCGTTCAGCAGTGGAAGTAGGAGGCGCGCTCTACAATAGGCAAGGGTTTTCAAGTCTGCAAGTACGTTTTAAACTGAGTTCCATGAACATTGTCCAAAATCATGTTTTAACCAAAATCCACAATGCGACCAGTTCAGCATATGAGAGGAGACACTGTTTGAGTGTAACAAACGTGAAACATTTCTATTAGCCTTTTCGCATGAACATAGGGTCCAAAATCATGCGTTTTCGTTCAGCAGTGGAAGTAGGAGGCGCGCTCTACAATAGGCAAGGGTTTTCAAGTCTGCAAGTACGTTTTAAACTGAGTTCCATGAACATTGTCCAAAATCATGTTTTAACCAAAATCCACAATGCGACCAGTTCAGCATATGAGAGGAGACACTGTTTGAGTGTAACAAACGTGAAACATTTCTTTTAGCCTTTTCGCATGAAAATAGGGTCCAAAATCATGCGTTTTCGTTCAGCAGTGGAAGTAGGAGGCGCGCTCTACAATAGGCAAGGGTTTTCAAGTCTGCAAGTACGTTTTAAACTGAGTTCCATGAACATTGTCCAAAATCATGTTTTAACCAAAATCCACAATGCGACCAGTTCAGCATATGAGAGGAGACACTGTTTGAGTGTAACAAACGTGAAACATTTCTTTTAGCCTTTTCGCATGAAAACAGGGTCCAAAATCATGGGTTTTCGTTCAGCAGTGGAAGTAGGAGGCGCGCTCTACAATAGGCAAGGGTTTTCAAGTCTGCAAGTACGTTTTAAACTGAGTTCCATGAACATTGTCCAAAATCATGTTTTAACCAAAATCCACAATGCGACCAGTTCAGCATATGAGAGGAGACACTGTTTGAGTGTAACAAACGTGAAACATTTCTTTTAGCCTTTTCGCATGAAAACAGGGTCCAAAATCATGGGTTTTCGTTCAGCAGTGGAAGTAGGAGGCGCGCTCTACAATAGGCAAGGGTTTTCAAGTCTGCAAGTACGTTTTAAACTGAGTTCCATGAACATTGTCCAAAATCATGTTTTAACCAAAATCCACAATGCGACCAGTTCAGCATATGAGAGGAGACACTGTTTGAGTGTAACAAACGTGAAACATTTCTTTTAGCCTTTTCGCATGAAAACAGGGTCCAAAATCATGGGTTTTCGTTCAGCAGTGGAAGTAGGAGGCGCGCTCTACAATAGGCAAGGGTTTTCAAGTCTGCAAGTACGTTTTAAACTGAGTTCCATGAACATTGTCCAAAATCATGTTTTAACCAAAATCCACAATGCGACCAGTTCAGCATATGAGAGGAGACACTGTTTGAGTGTAACAAACGTGAAACATTTCTTTTAGCCTTTTCGCATGAAAACAGGGTCCAAAATCATGGGTTTTCGTTCAGCAGTGGAAGTAGGAGGCGCGCTCTACAATAGGCAAGGGTTTTCAAGTCTGCAAGTACGTTTTAAACTGAGTTCCATGAACATTGTCCAAAATCATGTTTTAACCAAAATCCACAATGCGACCAGTTCAGCATATGAGAGGAGACACTGTTTGAGTGTAACAAACGTGAAACATTTCTTTTAGCCTTTTCGCATGAAAACAGGGTCCAAAATCATGGGTTTTCGTTCAGCAGTGGAAGTAGGAGGCGCGCTCTACAATAGGCAAGGGTTTTCAAGTCTGCAAGTACGTTTTAAGCTGAGTTCCATGAACATTGTCCAAAATCATGTTTTAACCAAAATCCACAATGCGACCAGTTCAGCATATGAGAAGAGACACTGTTTGAGTGTAACAAACGTGAAACATTTCTTTTAGCCTTTTCGCATGAAAACAGGGTCCAAAATCATGGGTTTTCGTTCAGCAGTGGAAGTAGGAGGCGCGCTCTACAATAGGCAAGGGTTTTCAAGTCTGCAAGTACGTTTTAAGCTGAGTTCCATGAACATTGTCCAAAATCATGTTTTAACCAAAATCCACAATGCGACCAGTTCAGCATATGAGAAGAGACACTGTTTGAGTGTAACAAACGTGAAACATTTCTTTTAGCCTTTTCATAGAAAACAGGGTCCAAAATCATGGGTTTTCGTTCAGCAGTGGAAGTAGGAGGCGCTTTCTACAATAGGCAAGGGTTTTCAAGTCTGCAAGTACGTTTTAAGCTGAGTTCCATGAACATTGTCCAAAATCATGTTTTAACCAAAATCCACAATGCGACCAGTTCAGCATATGAGAAGAGACACTGTTTGAGTGTAACAAACGTGAAACATTTCTTTTAGCCTTTTCGCATGAAAATAGGGTCCAAAATCATGCGTTTTCGTTCAGCAGTGGAAGTAGGAGGCGCGCTCTACAATAGGCAAGGGTTTTCAAGTCTGCAAGTACGTTTTAAACTGAGTTCCATGAACATTGTCCAAAATCATGTTTTAACCAAAATCCACAATGCGACCAGTTCAGCATATGAGAGGAGACACTGTTTGAGTGTAACAAACGTGAAACATTTCTTTTAGCCTTTTCGCATGAAAACAGGGTCCAAAATCATGGGTTTTCGTTCAGCAGTGGAAGTAGGAGGCGCGCTCTACAATAGGCAAGGGTTTTCAAGTCTGCAAGTACGTTTTAAACTGAGTTCCATGAACATTGTCCAAAATCATGTTTTAACCAAAATCCACAATGCGACCAGTTCAGCATATGAGAGGAGACACTGTTTGAGTGTAACAAACGTGAAACATTTCTTTTAGCCTTTTCGCATGAAAACAGGGTCCAAAATCATGGGTTTTCGTTCAGCAGTGGAAGTAGGAGGCGCGCTCTACAATAGGCAAGGGTTTTCAAGTCTGCAAGTACGTTTTAAACTGAGTTCCATGAACATTGTCCAAAATCATGTTTTAACCAAAATCCACAATGCGACCAGTTCAGCATATGAGAGGAGACACTGTTTGAGTGTAACAAACGTGAAACATTTCTTTTAGCCTTTTCGCATGAAAACAGGGTCCAAAATCATGGGTTTTCGTTCAGCAGTGGAAGTAGGAGGCGCGCTCTACAATAGGCAAGGGTTTTCAAGTCTGCAAGTACGTTTTAAACTGAGTTCCATGAACATTGTCCAAAATCATGTTTTAACCAAAATCCACAATGCGACCAGTTCAGCATATGAGAGGAGACACTGTTTGAGTGTAACAAACGTGAAACATTTCTTTTAGCCTTTTCGCATGAAAACAGGGTCCAAAATCATGGGTTTTCGTTCAGCAGTGGAAGTAGGAGGCGCGCTCTACAATAGGCAAGGGTTTTCAAGTCTGCAAGTACGTTTTAAACTGAGTTCCATGAACATTGTCCAAAATCATGTTTTAACCAAAATCCACAATGCGACCAGTTCAGCATATGAGAGGAGACACTGTTTGAGTGTAACAAACGTGAAACATTTCTTTTAGCCTTTTCGCATGAAAACAGGGTCCAAAATCATGGGTTTTCGTTCAGCAGTGGAAGTAGGAGGCGCGCTCTACAATAGGCAAGGGTTTTCAAGTCTGCAAGTACGTTTTAAGCTGAGTTCCATGAACATTGTCCAAAATCATGTTTTAACCAAAATCCACAATGCGACCAGTTCAGCATATGAGAAGAGACACTGTTTGAGTGTAACAAACGTGAAACATTTCTTTTAGCCTTTTCGCATGAAAACAGGGTCCAAAATCATGGGTTTTCGTTCAGCAGTGGAAGTAGGAGGCGCGCTCTACAATAGGCAAGGGTTTTCAAGTCTGCAAGTACGTTTTAAGCTGAGTTCCATGAACATTGTCCAAAATCATGTTTTAACCAAAATCCACAATGCGACCAGTTCAGCATATGAGAAGAGACACTGTTTGAGTGTAACAAACGTGAAACATTTCTTTTAGCCTTTTCATAGAAAACAGGGTCCAAAATCATGGGTTTTCGTTCAGCAGTGGAAGTAGGAGGCGCTTTCTATAATAGGCAAGGGTTTTCAAGTCTGCAAGTACGTTTTAAGCTGAGTTCCATGAACATTGTCCAAAATCATGTTTTAACCAAAATCCACAATGCGACCAGTTCAGCATATGAGAAGAGACACTGTTTGAGTGTAACAAACGTGAAACATTTCTTTTAGCCTTTTCGCATGAAAACAGGGTCCAAAATCATGGGTTTTCGTTCAGCAGTGGAAGTAGGAGGCGCGCTCTACAAAAGGCAAGGGTTTTCAAGTCTGCAAGTACGTTTTAAACTGAGTTCCATGAACATTGTCCAAAATCATGTTTTAACCAAAATCCACAATGCGACCAGTTCAGCATATGAGAGGAGACACTGTTTGAGTGTAACAAACGTGAAACATTTCTTTTAGCCTTTTCGCATGAAAATATGGTCCAAAATCATGCGTTTTCGTTCAGCAGTGGAAGTAGGAGGCGCGCTCTACAATAGGCAAGGGTTTTCAAGTCTGCAAGTACGTTTTAAACTGAGTTCCATGAACATTGTCCAAAATCATGTTTTAACCAAAATCCACAATGCGACCAGTTCAGCATATGAGAGGAGACACTGTTTGAGTGTAACAAACGTGAAACATTTCTTTTAGCCTTTTCGCATGAAAACAGTGTCCAAAATCATGGGTTTTCGTTCAGCAGTGGAAGTAGGAGGCGCGCTCTACAATAGGCAAGGGTTTTCAAGTCTGCAAGTACGTTTTAAACTGAGTTCCATGAACATTGTCCAAAATCATGTTTTAACCAAAATCCACAATGCGACCAGTTCAGCATATGAGAGGAGACACTGTTTGAGTGTAACAAACGTGAAACATTTCTTTTAGCCTTTTCGCATGAAAACAGGGTCCAAAATCATGGGTTTTCGTTCAGCAGTGGAAGTAGGAGGCGCGCTCTACAATAGGCAAGGGTTTTCAAGTCTGCAAGTACGTTTTAAACTGAGTTCCATGAACATTGTCCAAAATCATGTTTTAACCAAAATCCACAATGCGACCAGTTCAGCATATGAGAGGAGACACTGTTTGAGTGTAACAAACGTGAAACATTTCTTTTAGCCTTTTCGCATGAAAACAGGGTCCAAAATCATGGGTTTTCGTTCAGCAGTGGAAGTAGGAGGCGCGCTCTACAATAGGCAAGGGTTTTCAAGTCTGCAAGTACGTTTTAAACTGAGTTCCATGAACATTGTCCAAAATCATGTTTTAACCAAAATCCACAATGCGACCAGTTCAGCATATGAGAGGAGACACTGTTTGAGTGTAACAAACGTGAAACATTTCTTTTAGCCTTTTCTCATGAAAACAGGGTCCAAAATCATGGGTTTTCGTTCAGCAGTGGAAGTAGGAGGCGCGCTCTACAATAGGCAAGGGTTTTCAAGTCTGCAAGTACGTTTTAAGCTGAGTTCCATGAACATTGTCCAAAATCATGTTTTAACCAAAATCCACAATGCGACCAGTTCAGCATATGAGAGGAGACACTGTTTGAGTGTAACAAACGTGAAACATTTCTTTTAGCCTTTTCGCATGAAAACAGGGTCCAAAATCATGCGTTTTCGTTCAGCAGTGGAAGTAGGAGGCGCGCTCTACAAAAGGCAAGGGTTTTCAAGTCTGCAAGTACGTTTTAAACTGAGTTCCATGAACATTGTCCAAAATCATGTTTTAACCAAAATCCACAATGCGACCAGTTCAGCATATGAGAGGAGACACTGTTTGAGTGTAACAAACGTGAAACATTTCTTTTAGCCTTTTCGCATGAAAATAGGGTCCAAAATCATGCGTTTTCGTTCAGCAGTGGAAGTAGGAGGCGCGCTCTACAATAGGCAAGGGTTTTCAAGTCTGCAAGTACGTTTTAAACAGAGTTCCTTGAACATTGTCCAAAATCATGTTTTAACCAAAATCCACAATGCGACCAGTTCAGCATACGAGAGGAGACACTGTTTGAGTGTAACAAACGTGAAACATTTCTTTTAGCCTTTTCGCATGAAAACAGGGTCCAAAATCATGGGTTTTCGTTCAGCAGTGGAAGTAGGAGGCGCGCTCTACAATAGGCAAGGGTTTTCAAGTCTGCAAGTACGTTTTAAGCTGAGTTCCATGAACATTGTCCAAAATCATGTTTTAACCAAAATCCACAATGCGACCAGTTCAGCATATGAGAAGAGACACTGTTTGAGTGTAACAAACGTGAAACATTTATTTTAGCCTTTTCGCATGAAAACAGGGTCCAAAATCATGGGTTTTCGTCCAGCAGTGGAAGTAGGAGGCGCTTTCTACAATAGGCAAGGGTTTTCAAGTCTGCAAGTACGTTTTAAGCTGAGTTCCATGAACATTGTCCAAAATCATGTTTTAACCAAAATCCACAATGCGACCAGTTCAGCATATGAGAAGAGACACTGTTTGAGTGTAACAAACGTGAAACATTTCTTTTAGCCTTTTCGCATGAAAACAGGGTCCAAAATCATGGGTTTTCGTTCAGCAGTGGAAGTAGGAGGCGCGCTCTACAAAAGGCAAGGGTTTTCAAGTCTGCAAGTACGTTTTAAACTGAGTTCCATGAACATTGTCCAAAATCATGTTTTAACCAAAATCCACAATGCGACCAGTTCAGCATATGAGAGGAGACACTGTTTGAGTGTAACAAACGTGAAACATTTCTTTTAGCCTTTTCGCATGAAAATAGGGTCCAAAATCATGCGTTTTCGTTCATTAGTGGAAGTAGGAGGCGCGCTCTACAATAGGCAAGGGTTTTCAAGTCTGCAAGTACGTTTTAAAATGAGTTCCATGAACATTGTCCAAAATCATGTTTTAACCAAAATCCACAATGCGACCAGTTCAGCATATGAGAGGAGACACTGTTTGAGTGTAACAAACGTGAAACATTTCTTTTAGCCTTTTCGCATGAAAACAGGGTCCAAAATCATGGGTTTTCGTTCAGCAGTGGAAGTAGGAGGCGCGCTCTACAATAGGCAAGGGTTTTCAAGTCTGCAAGTACGTTTTAAGCTGAGTTCCATGAACATTGTCCAAAATCATGTTTTAACCAAAATCCACAATGCGACCAGTTCAGCATATGAGAGGAGACACTGTTTGAGTGTAACAAACGTGAAACATTTCTTTTAGCCTTTTCGCATGAAAACAGGGTCCAAAATCATGGGTTTTCGTTCAGCAGTGGAAGTAGGAGGCGCTTTCTACAATAGGCAAGGGTTTTCAAGTCTGCAAGTACGTTTTAAGCTGAGTTCCATGAACATTGTCCAAAATCATGTTTTAACCAAAATCCACAATGCGACCAGTTCAGCATATGAGAAGAGACACTGTTTGAGTGTAACAAACGTGAAACATTTCTTTTAGCCTTTTCGCATGAAAACAGGGTCCAAAATCATGCGTTTTCGTTCAGCAGTGGAAGTAGGAGGCGCGCTCTACAAAAGGCAAGGGTTTTCAAGTCTGCAAGTACGTTTTAAACTGAGTTCCATGAACATTGTCCAAAATCATGTTTTAACCAAAATCCACAATGCGACCAGTTCAGCATATGAGAGGAGACACTGTTTGAGTGTAACAAACGTGAAACATTTCTTTTAGCCTTTTCGCATGAAAATAGGGTCCAAAATCATGCGTTTTCGTTCAGCAGTGGAAGTAGGAGGCGCGCTCTACAATAGGCAAGGGTTTTCAAGTCTGCAAGTACGTTTTAAGCTGAGTTCCATGAACATTGTCCAAAATCATGTTTTAACCAAAATCCACAATGCGACCAGTTCAGCATATGAGAAGAGACACTGTTTGAGTGTAACAAACGTGAAACATTTCTTTTAGCCTTTTCGCATGAAAACAGGGTCCAAAATCATGGGTTTTCGTTCAGCAGTGGAAGTAGGAGGCGCTTTCTACAATAGGCAAGGGTTTTCAAGTCTGCAAGTACGTTTTAAGCTGAGTTCCATGAACATTGTCCAAAATCATGTTTTAACCAAAATCCACAATGCGACCAGTTCAGCATATGAGAAGAGACACTGTTTGAGTGTAACAAACGTGAAACATTTCTTTTAGCCTTTTCGCATGAAAACAGGGTCCAAAATCATGGGTTTTCGTTCAGCAGTGGAAGTAGGAGGCGCGCTCTACAAAAGGCAAGGGTTTTCAAGTCTGCAAGTACGTTTTAAACTGAGTTCCATGAACATTGTCCAAAATCATGTTTTAACCAAAATCCACAATGCGACCAGTTCAGCATATGAGAGGAGACACTGTTTGAGTGTAACAAACGTGAAACATTTCTTTTAGCCTTTTCGCATGAAAATAGGGTCCAAAATCATGCGTTTTCGTTCAGCAGTGGAAGTAGGAGGCGCGCTCTACAATAGGCAAGGGTTTTCAAGTCTGCAAGTACGTTTTAAACTGAGTTCCATGAACATTGTCCAAAATCATGTTTTAACCAAAATCCACAATGCGACCAGTTCAGCATATGAGAGGAGACACTGTTTGAGTGTAACAAACGTGAAACATTTCTTTTAGCCTTTTCGCATGAAAACAGGGTCCAAAATCATGGGTTTCCGTTCAGCAGTGGAAGTAGGAGGCGCGCTCTACAATAGGCAAGGGTTTTCAAGTCTGCAAGTACGTTTTAAGCTGAGTTCCATGAACATTGTCCAAAATCATGTTTTAACCAAAATCCACAATGCGACCAGTTCAGCATATGAGAAGAGACACTGTTTGAGTGTAACAAACGTGAAACATTTCTTTTAGCCTTTTCGCATGAAAACAGGGTCCAAAATCATGCGTTTTCGTTCAGCAGTGGAAGTAGGAGGCGCGCTCTACAAAAGGCAAGGGTTTTCAAGTCTGCAAGTACGTTTTAAACTGAGTTCCATGAACATTGTCCAAAATCATGTTTTAACCAAAATCCACAATGCGACCAGTTCAGCATATGAGAGGAGACACTGTTTGAGTGTAACAAACGTGAAACATTTCTTTTAGCCTTTTCGCATGAAAATAGGGTCCAAAATCATGCGTTTTCGTTCAGCAGTGGAAGTAGGAGGCGCGCTCTACAATAGGCAAGGGTTTTCAAGTCTGCAAGTACGTTTTAAGCTGAGTTCCATGAACATTGTCCAAAATCATGTTTTAACCAAAATCCACAATGCGACCAGTTCAGCATATGAGAAGAGACACTGTTTGAGTGTAACAAACGTGAAACATTTCTTTTAGCCTTTTCGCATGAAAACAGGGTCCAAAATCATGGGTTTTCGTTCAGCAGTGGAAGTAGGAGGCGCTTTCTACAATAGGCAAGGGTTTTCAAGTCTGCAAGTACGTTTTAAGCTGAGTTCCATGAACATTGTCCAAAATCATGTTTTAACCAAAATCCACAATGCGACCAGTTCAGCATATGAGAAGAGACACTGTTTGAGTGTAACAAACGTGAAACATTTCTTTTAGCCTTTTCGCATGAAAACAGGGTCCAAAATCATGGGTTTTCGTTCAGCAGTGGAAGTAGGAGGCGCGCTCTACAAAAGGCAAGGGTTTTCAAGTCTGCAAGTACGTTTTAAACTGAGTTCCATGAACATTGTCCAAAATCATGTTTTAACCAAAATCCACAATGCGACCAGTTCAGCATATGAGAGGAGACACTGTTTGAGTGTAACAAACGTGAAACATTTCTTTTAGCCTTTTCGCATGAAAATAGGGTCCAAAATCATGCGTTTTCGTTCAGCAGTGGAAGTAGGAGGCGCGCTCTACAATAGGCAAGGGTTTTCAAGTCTGCAAGTACGTTTTAAACAGAGTTCCTTGAACATTGTCCAAAATCATGTTTTAACCAAAATCCACAATGCGACCAGTTCAGCATACGAGAGGAGACACTGTTTGAGTGTAACAAACGTGAAACATTTCTTTTAGCCTTTTCGCATGAAAACAGGGTCCAAAATCATGGGTTTTCGTTCAGCAGTGGAAGTAGGAGGCGCGCTCTACAATAGGCAAGGGTTTTCAAGTCTGCAAGTACGTTTTAAGCTGAGTTCCATGAACATTGTCCAAAATCATGTTTTAACCAAAATCCACAATGCGACCAGTTCAGCATATGAGAAGAGACACTGTTTGAGTGTAACAAACGTGAAACATTTATTTTAGCCTTTTCGCATGAAAACAGGGTCCAAAATCATGGGTTTTCGTCCAGCAGTGGAAGTAGGAGGCGCTTTCTACAATAGGCAAGGGTTTTCAAGTCTGCAAGTACGTTTTAAGCTGAGTTCCATGAACATTGTCCAAAATCATGTTTTAACCAAAATCCACAATGCGACCAGTTCAGCATATGAGAAGAGACACTGTTTGAGTGTAACAAACGTGAAACATTTCTTTTAGCCTTTTCGCATGAAAACAGGGTCCAAAATCATGGGTTTTCGTTCAGCAGTGGAAGTAGGAGGCGCGCTCTACAAAAGGCAAGGGTTTTCAAGTCTGCAAGTACGTTTTAAACTGAGTTCCATGAACATTGTCCAAAATCATGTTTTAACCAAAATCCACAATGCGACCAGTTCAGCATATGAGAGGAGACACTGTTTGAGTGTAACAAACGTGAAACATTTCTTTTAGCCTTTTCGCATGAAAATAGGGTCCAAAATCATGCGTTTTCGTTCATTAGTGGAAGTAGGAGGCGCGCTCTACAATAGGCAAGGGTTTTCAAGTCTGCAAGTACGTTTTAAAATGAGTTCCATGAACATTGTCCAAAATCATGTTTTAACCAAAATCCACAATGCGACCAGTTCAGCATATGAGAGGAGACACTGTTTGAGTGTAACAAACGTGAAACATTTCTTTTAGCCTTTTCGCATGAAAACAGGGTCCAAAATCATGGGTTTTCGTTCAGCAGTGGAAGTAGGAGGCGCGCTCTACAATAGGCAAGGGTTTTCAAGTCTGCAAGTACGTTTTAAGCTGAGTTCCATGAACATTGTCCAAAATCATGTTTTAACCAAAATCCACAATGCGACCAGTTCAGCATATGAGAGGAGACACTGTTTGAGTGTAACAAACGTGAAACATTTCTTTTAGCCTTTTCGCATGAAAACAGGGTCCAAAATCATGGGTTTTCGTTCAGCAGTGGAAGTAGGAGGCGCTTTCTACAATAGGCAAGGGTTTTCAAGTCTGCAAGTACGTTTTAAGCTGAGTTCCATGAACATTGTCCAAAATCATGTTTTAACCAAAATCCACAATGCGACCAGTTCAGCATATGAGAAGAGACACTGTTTGAGTGTAACAAACGTGAAACATTTCTTTTAGCCTTTTCGCATGAAAACAGGGTCCAAAATCATGCGTTTTCGTTCAGCAGTGGAAGTAGGAGGCGCGCTCTACAAAAGGCAAGGGTTTTCAAGTCTGCAAGTACGTTTTAAACTGAGTTCCATGAACATTGTCCAAAATCATGTTTTAACCAAAATCCACAATGCGACCAGTTCAGCATATGAGAGGAGACACTGTTTGAGTGTAACAAACGTGAAACATTTCTTTTAGCCTTTTCGCATGAAAATAGGGTCCAAAATCATGCGTTTTCGTTCAGCAGTGGAAGTAGGAGGCGCGCTCTACAATAGGCAAGGGTTTTCAAGTCTGCAAGTACGTTTTAAGCTGAGTTCCATGAACATTGTCCAAAATCATGTTTTAACCAAAATCCACAATGCGACCAGTTCAGCATATGAGAAGAGACACTGTTTGAGTGTAACAAACGTGAAACATTTCTTTTAGCCTTTTCGCATGAAAACAGGGTCCAAAATCATGGGTTTTCGTTCAGCAGTGGAAGTAGGAGGCGCTTTCTACAATAGGCAAGGGTTTTCAAGTCTGCAAGTACGTTTTAAGCTGAGTTCCATGAACATTGTCCAAAATCATGTTTTAACCAAAATCCACAATGCGACCAGTTCAGCATATGAGAAGAGACACTGTTTGAGTGTAACAAACGTGAAACATTTCTTTTAGCCTTTTCGCATGAAAACAGGGTCCAAAATCATGGGTTTTCGTTCAGCAGTGGAAGTAGGAGGCGCGCTCTACAAAAGGCAAGGGTTTTCAAGTCTGCAAGTACGTTTTAAACTGAGTTCCATGAACATTGTCCAAAATCATGTTTTAACCAAAATCCACAATGCGACCAGTTCAGCATATGAGAGGAGACACTGTTTGAGTGTAACAAACGTGAAACATTTCTTTTAGCCTTTTCGCATGAAAATAGGGTCCAAAATCATGCGTTTTCGTTCAGCAGTGGAAGTAGGAGGCGCGCTCTACAATAGGCAAGGGTTTTCAAGTCTGCAAGTACGTTTTAAACTGAGTTCCATGAACATTGTCCAAAATCATGTTTTAACCAAAATCCACAATGCGACCAGTTCAGCATATGAGAGGAGACACTGTTTGAGTGTAACAAACGTGAAACATTTCTTTTAGCCTTTTCGCATGAAAACAGGGTCCAAAATCATGGGTTTTCGTTCAGCAGTGGAAGTAGGAGGCGCGCTCTACAATAGGCAAGGGTTTTCAAGTCTGCAAGTACGTTTTAAGCTGAGTTCCATGAACATTGTCCAAAATCATGTTTTAACCAAAATCCACAATGCGACCAGTTCAGCATATGAGAAGAGACACTGTTTGAGTGTAACAAACGTGAAACATTTCTTTTAGCCTTTTCGCATGAAAACAGGGTCCAAAATCATGCGTTTTCGTTCAGCAGTGGAAGTAGGAGGCGCGCTCTACAAAAGGCAAGGGTTTTCAAGTCTGCAAGTACGTTTTAAACTGAGTTCCATGAACATTGTCCAAAATCATGTTTTAACCAAAATCCACAATGCGACCAGTTCAGCATATGAGAGGAGACACTGTTTGAGTGTAACAAACGTGAAACATTTCTTTTAGCCTTTTCGCATGAAAATAGGGTCCAAAATCATGCGTTTTCGTTCAGCAGTGGAAGTAGGAGGCGCGCTCTACAATAGGCAAGGGTTTTCAAGTCTGCAAGTACGTTTTAAGCTGAGTTCCATGAACATTGTCCAAAATCATGTTTTAACCAAAATCCACAATGCGACCAGTTCAGCATATGAGAAGAGACACTGTTTGAGTGTAACAAACGTGAAACATTTCTTTTAGCCTTTTCGCATGAAAACAGGGTCCAAAATCATGGGTTTTCGTTCAGCAGTGGAAGTAGGAGGCGCTTTCTACAATAGGCAAGGGTTTTCAAGTCTGCAAGTACGTTTTAAGCTGAGTTCCATGAACATTGTCCAAAATCATGTTTTAACCAAAATCCACAATGCGACCAGTTCAGCATATGAGAAGAGACACTGTTTGAGTGTAACAAACGTGAAACATTTCTTTTAGCCTTTTCGCATGAAAACAGGGTCCAAAATCATGGGTTTTCGTTCAGCAGTGGAAGTAGGAGGCGCGCTCTACAAAAGGCAAGGGTTTTCAAGTCTGCAAGTACGTTTTAAACTGAGTTCCATGAACATTGTCCAAAATCATGTTTTAACCAAAATCCACAATGCGACCAGTTCAGCATATGAGAGGAGACACTGTTTGAGTGTAACAAACGTGAAACATTTCTTTTAGCCTTTTCGCATGAAAATAGGGTCCAAAATCATGCGTTTTCGTTCAGCAGTGGAAGTAGGAGGCGCGCTCTACAATAGGCAAGGGTTTTCAAGTCTGCAAGTACGTTTTAAACTGAGTTCCATGAACATTGTCCAAAATCATGTTTTAACCAAAATCCACAATGCGACCAGTTCAGCATATGAGAGGAGACACTGTTTGAGTGTAACAAACGTGAAACATTTCTTTTAGCCTTTTCGCATGAAAACAGGGTCCAAAATCATGGGTTTTCGTTCAGCAGTGGAAGTAGGAGGCGCGCTCTACAATAGGCAAGGGTTTTCAAGTCTGCAAGTACGTTTTAAACTGAGTTCCATGAACATTGTCCAAAATCATGTTTTAACCAAAATCCACAATGCGACCAGTTCAGCATATGAGAGGAGACACTGTTTGAGTGTAACAAACGTGAAACATTTCTTTTAGCCTTTTCGCATGAAAACAGGGTCCAAAATCATGGCTTTTCGTTCAGCAGTGGAAGTAGGAGGCGCGCTCTACAATAGGCAAGGGTTTTCAAGTCTGCAAGTACGTTTTAAACTGAGTTCCATGAACATTGTCCAAAATCATGTTTTAACCAAAATCCACAATGCGACCAGTTCAGCATATGAGAGGAGACACTGTTTGAGTGTAACAAACGTGAAACATTTCTTTTAGCCTTTTCTCATGAAAATAGGGTCCAAAATCATGCGTTTTCGTTCAGCAGTGGAAGTAGGAGGCGCGCTCTACAAGAGGCAAGGGTTTTCAAGTCTGCAAGTACGTTTTAAACTGAGTTCCATGAACATTGTCCAAAATCATGTTTTAACCAAAATCCACAATGCGACCAGTTCAGCATATGAGAGGAGACACTGTTTGAGTGTAACAAACGTGAAACATTTCTTTTAGCCTTTTCGCATGAAAACAGGGTCCAAAATCATGGGTTTTCGTTCAGCAGTGGAAGTAGGAGGCGCGCTCTACAATAGGCAAGGGTTTTCAAGTCTGCAAGTACGTTTTAAACTGAGTTCCATGAACATTGTCCAAAATCATGTTTTAACCAAAATCCACAATGCGACCAGTTCAGCATATGAGAGGAGACACTGTTTGAGTGTAACAAACGTGAAACATTTCTTTTAGCCTTTTCGCATGAAAATAGGGTCCAAAATCATGCGTTTTCGTTCAGCAGTGGAAGTAGGAGGCGCGCTCTACAATAGGCAAGGGTTTTCAAGTCTGCAAGTACGTTTTAAACTGAGTTCCATGAACATTGTCCAAAATCATGTTTTAACCAAAATCCACAATGCGACCAGTTCAGCATATGAGAGGAGACACTGTTTGAGTGTAACAAACGTGAAACATTTCTTTTAGCCTTTTCGCATGAAAACAGGGTCCAAAATCATGGGTTTTCGTTCAGCAGTGGAAGTAGGAGGCGCGCTCTACAATAGGCAAGGGTTTTCAAGTCTGCAAGTACGTTTTAAACTGAGTTCCATGAACATTGTCCAAAATCATGTTTTAACCAAAATCCACAATGCGACCAGTTCAGCATATGAGAGGAGACACTGTTTGAGTGTAACAAACGTGAAACATTTCTTTTAGCCTTTTCGCATGAAAACAGGGTCCAAAATCATGGGTTTTCGTTCAGCAGTGGAAGTAGGAGGCGCGCTCTACAATAGGCAAGGGTTTTCAAGTCTGCAAGTACGTTTTAAACTGAGTTCCATGAACATTGTCCAAAATCATGTTTTAACCAAAATCCACAATGCGACCAGTTCAGCATATGAGAGGAGACACTGTTTGAGTGTAACAAACGTGAAACATTTCTTTTAGCCTTTTCGCATGAAAACAGGGTCCAAAATCATGGGTTTTCGTTCAGCAGTGGAAGTAGGAGGCGCGCTCTACAATAGGCAAGGGTTTTCAAGTCTGCAAGTACGTTTTAAACTGAGTTCCATGAACATTGTCCAAAATCATGTTTTAACCAAAATCCACAATGCGACCAGTTCAGCATATGAGAGGAGACACTGTTTGAGTGTAACAAACGTGAAACATTTCTTTTAGCCTTTTCTCATGAAAATAGGGTCCAAAATCATGCGTTTTCGTTCAGCAGTGGAAGTAGGAGGCGCGCTCTACAAGAGGCAAGGGTTTTCAAGTCTGCAAGTACGTTTTAAACTGAGTTCCATGAACATTGTCCAAAATCATGTTTTAACCAAAATCCACAATGCGACCAGTTCAGCATATGAGAGGAGACACTGTTTGAGTGTAACAAACGTGAAACATTTCTTTTAGCCTTTTCGCATGAAAATAGGGTCCAAAATCATGCGTTTTCGTTCAGCAGTGGAAGTAGGAGGCGCGCTCTACAATAGGCAAGGGTTTTCAAGTCTGCAAGTACGTTTTAAACTGAGTTCCATGAACATTGTCCAAAATCATGTTTTAACCAAAATCCACAATGCGACCAGTTCAGCATATGAGAGGAGACACTGTTTGAGTGTAACAAACGTGAAACATTTCTTTTAGCCTTTTCGCATGAAAACAGGGTCCAAAATCATGGGTTTTCGTTCAGCAGTGGAAGTAGGAGGCGCGCTCTACAATAGGCAAGGGTTTTCAAGTCTGCAAGTACGTTTTAAACTGAGTTCCATGAACATTGTCCAAAATCATGTTTTAACCAAAATCCACAATGCGACCAGTTCAGCATATGAGAGGAGACACTGTTTGAGTGTAACAAACGTGAAACATTTCTTTTAGCCTTTTCGCATGAAAACAGGGTCCAAAATCATGGGTTTTCATTCAGCAGTGGAAGTAGGAGGCGCGCTCTACAATAGGCAAGGGTTTTCAAGTCTGCAAGTACGTTTTAAACTGAGTTCCATGAACATTGTCCAAAATCATGTTTTAACCAAAATCCACAATGCGACCAGTTCAGCATATGAGAGGAGACACTGTTTGAGTGTAACAAACGTGAAACATTTCTTTTAGCCTTTTCGCATGAAAATAGGGTCCAAAATCATGCGTTTTCGTTCAGCAGTGGAAGTAGGAGGCGCGCTCTACAATAGGCAAGGGTTTTCAAGTCTGCAAGTACGTTTTAAACTGAGTTCCATGAACATTGTCCAAAATCATGTTTTAACCAAAATCCACAATGCGACCAGTTCAGCATATGAGAGGAGACACTGTTTGAGTGTAACAAACGTGAAACATTTCTTTTAGCCTTTTCGCATGAAAACAGGGTCCAAAATCATGGGTTTTCGTTCAGCAGTGGAAGTAGGAGGCGCGCTCTACAATAGGCAAGGGTTTTCAAGTCTGCAAGTACGTTTTAAACTGAGTTCCATGAACATTGTCCAAAATCATGTTTTAACCAAAATCCACAATGCGACCAGTTCAGCATATGAGAGGAGACACTGTTTGAGTGTAACAAACGTGAAACATTTCTTTTAGCCTTTTCGCATGAAAACAGGGTCCAAAATCATGGGTTTTCGTTCAGCAGTGGAAGTAGGAGGCGCGCTCTACAATAGGCAAGGGTTTTCAAGTCTGCAAGTACGTTTTAAGCTGAGTTCCATGAACATTGTCCAAAATCATGTTTTAACCAAAATCCACAATGCGACCAGTTCAGCATATGAGAGGAGACACTGTTTGAGTGTAACAAACGTGAAACATTTCTTTTAGCCTTTTCGCATGAAAACAGGGTCCAAAATCATGGGTTTTCGTTCAGCAGTGGAAGTAGGAGGCGCGCTCTACAATAGGCAAGGGTTTTCAAGTCTGCAAGTACGTTTTAAGCTGAGTTCCATGAACATTGTCCAAAATCATGTTTTAACCAAAATCCACAATGCGACCAGTTCAGCATATGAGAAGAGACACTGTTTGAGTGTAACAAACGTGAAACATTTCTTTTAGCCTTTTCGCATGAAAACAGGGTCCAAAATCATGGGTTTTCGTTCAGCAGTGGAAGTAGGAGGCGCGCTCTACAATAGGCAAGGGTTTTCAAGTCTGCAAGTACGTTTTAAGCTGAGTTCCATGAACATTGTCCAAAATCATGTTTTAACCAAAATCCACAATGCGACCAGTTCAGCATATGAGAAGAGACACTGTTTGAGTGTAACAAACGTGAAACATTTCTTTTAGCCTTTTCGCATGAAAACAGGGTCCAAAATCATGGGTTTTCGTTCAGCAGTGGAAGTAGGAGGCGCGCTCTACAATAGGCAAGGGTTTTCAAGTCTGCAAGTACGTTTTAAACTGAGTTCCATGAACATTGTCCAAAATCATGTTTTAACCAAAATCCACAATGCGACCAGTTCAGCATATGAGAGGAGACACTGTTTGAGTGTAACAAACGTGAAACATTTCTTTTAGCCTTTTCGCATGAAAACAGGGTCCAAAATCATGGGTTTTCGTTCAGCAGTGGAAGTAGGAGGCGCGCTCTACAATAGGCAAGGGTTTTCAAGTCTGCAAGTACGTTTTAAACTGAGTTCCATGAACATTGTCCAAAATCATGTTTTAACCAAAATCCACAATGCGACCAGTTCAGCATATGAGAGGAGACACTGTTTGAGTGTAACAAACGTGAAACATTTCTTTTAGCCTTTTCGCATGAAAACAGGGTCCAAAATCATGGGTTTTCGTTCAGCAGTGGAAGTAGGAGGCGCGCTCTACAATAGGCAAGGGTTTTCAAGTCTGCAAGTACGTTTTAAACTGAGTTCCATGAACATTGTCCAAAATCATGTTTTAACCAAAATCCACAATGCGACCAGTTCAGCATATGAGAGGAGACACTGTTTGAGTGTAACAAACGTGAAACATTTCTTTTAGCCTTTTCTCATGAAAATAGGGTCCAAAATCATGCGTTTTCGTTCAGCAGTGGAAGTAGGAGGCGCGCTCTACAAGAGGCAAGGGTTTTCAAGTCTGCAAGTACGTTTTAAACTGAGTTCCATGAACATTGTCCAAAATCATGTTTTAACCAAAATCCACAATGCGACCAGTTCAGCATATGAGAGGAGACACTGTTTGAGTGTAACAAACGTGAAACATTTCTTTTAGCCTTTTCGCATGAAAATAGGGTCCAAAATCATGCGTTTTCGTTCAGCAGTGGAAGTAGGAGGCGCGCTCTACAATAGGCAAGGGTTTTCAAGTCTGCAAGTACGTTTTAAACTGAGTTCCATGAACATTGTCCAAAATCATGTTTTAACCAAAATCCACAATGCGACCAGTTCAGCATATGAGAGGAGACACTGTTTGAGTGTAACAAACGTGAAACATTTCTTTTAGCCTTTTCGCATGAAAACAGGGTCCAAAATCATGGGTTTTCGTTCAGCAGTGGAAGTAGGAGGCGCGCTCTACAATAGGCAAGGGTTTTCAAGTCTGCAAGTACGTTTTAAACTGAGTTCCATGAACATTGTCCAAAATCATGTTTTAACCAAAATCCACAATGCGACCAGTTCAGCATATGAGAGGAGACACTGTTTGAGTGTAACAAACGTGAAACATTTCTTTTAGCCTTTTCGCATGAAAACAGGGTCCAAAATCATGGGTTTTCGTTCAGCAGTGGAAGTAGGAGGCGCGCTCTACAATAGGCAAGGGTTTTCAAGTCTGCAAGTACGTTTTAAACTGAGTTCCATGAACATTGTCCAAAATCATGTTTTAACCAAAATCCACAATGCGACCAGTTCAGCATATGAGAGGAGACACTGTTTGAGTGTAACAAACGTGAAACATTTCTTTTAGCCTTTTCGCATGAAAACAGGGTCCAAAATCATGGGTTTTCGTTCAGCAGTGGAAGTAGGAGGCGCTTTCTACAATAGGCAAGGGTTTTCAAGTCTGCAAGTACGTTTTAAGCTGAGTTCCATGAACATTGTCCAAAATCATGTTTTAACCAAAATCCACAATGCGACCAGTTCAGCATATGAGAAGAGACACTGTTTGAGTGTAACAAACGTGAAACATTTCTTTTAGCCTTTTCGCATGAAAACAGGGTCCAAAATCATGGGTTTTCGTTCAGCAGTGGAAGTAGGAGGCGCGCTCTACAAAAGGCAAGGGTTTTCAAGTCTGCAAGTACGTTTTAAACTGAGTTCCATGAACATTGTCCAAAATCATGTTTTAACCAAAATCCACAATGCGACCAGTTCAGCATATGAGAGGAGACACTGTTTGAGTGTAACAAACGTGAAACATTTCTTTTAGCCTTTTCGCATGAAAATAGGGTCCAAAATCATGCGTTTTCGTTCAGCAGTGGAAGTAGGAGGCGCGCTCTACAATAGGCAAGGGTTTTCAAGTCTGCAAGTACGTTTTAAACTGAGTTCCATGAACATTGTCCAAAATCATGTTTTAACCAAAATCCACAATGCGACCAGTTCAGCATATGAGAGGAGACACTGTTTGAGTGTAACAAACGTGAAACATTTCTTTTAGCCTTTTCGCATGAAAACAGGGTCCAAAATCATGGGTTTTCGTTCAGCAGTGGAAGTAGGAGGCGCGCTCTACAATAGGCAAGGGTTTTCAAGTCTGCAAGTACGTTTTAAGCTGAGTTCCATGAACATTGTCCAAAATCATGTTTTAACCAAAATCCACAATGCGACCAGTTCAGCATATGAGAAGAGACACTGTTTGAGTGTAACAAACGTGAAACATTTCTTTTAGCCTTTTCGCATGAAAACAGGGTCCAAAATCATGCGTTTTCGTTCAGCAGTGGAAGTAGGAGGCGCGCTCTACAAAAGGCAAGGGTTTTCAAGTCTGCAAGTACGTTTTAAACTGAGTTCCATGAACATTGTCCAAAATCATGTTTTAACCAAAATCCACAATGCGACCAGTTCAGCATATGAGAGGAGACACTGTTTGAGTGTAACAAACGTGAAACATTTATTTTAGCCTTTTTGCATGAAAATAGGGTCCAAAATCATGCGTTTTCGTTCAGCAGTGGAAGTAGGAGGCGCGCTCTACAATAGGCAAGGGTTTTCAAGTCTGCAAGTACGTTTTAAGCTGAGTTCCATGAACATTGTCCAAAATCATGTTTTAACCAAAATCCACAATGCGACCAGTTCAGCATATGAGAAGAGACACTGTTTGAGTGTAACAAACGTGAAACATTTCTTTTAGCCTTTTCGCATGAAAACAGGGTCCAAAATCATGGGTTTTCGTTCAGCAGTGGAAGTAGGAGGCGCTTTCTACAATAGGCAAGGGTTTTCAAGTCTGCAAGTACGTTTTAAGCTGAGTTCCATGAACATTGTCCAAAATCATGTTTTAACCAAAATCCACAATGCGACCAGTTCAGCATATGAGAAGAGACACTGTTTGAGTGTAACAAACGTGAAACATTTCTTTTAGCCTTTTCGCATGAAAACAGGGTCCAAAATCATGGGTTTTCGTTCAGCAGTGGAAGTAGGAGGCGCGCTCTACAAAAGGCAAGGGTTTTCAAGTCTGCAAGTACGTTTTAAACTGAGTTCCATGAACATTGTCCAAAATCATGTTTTAACCAAAATCCACAATGCGACCAGTTCAGCATATGAGAGGAGACACTGTTTGAGTGTAACAAACGTGAAACACTTCTTTTAGCCTTTTCGCATGAAAATAGGGTCCAAAATCATGCGTTTTCGTTCAGCAGTGGAAGTAGGAGGCGCGCTCTACAATAGGCAAGGGTTTTCAAGTCTGCAAGTACGTTTTAAACTGAGTTCCATGAACATTGTCCAAAATCATGTTTTAACCAAAATCCACAATGCGACCAGTTCAGCATATGAGAGGAGACACTGTTTGAGTGTAACAAACGTGAAACATTTCTTTTAGCCTTTTCGCATGAAAACAGGGTCCAAAATCATGGGTTTTCGTTCAGCAGTGGAAGTAGGAGGCGCGCTCTACAATAGGCAAGGGTTTTCAAGTCTGCAAGTACGTTTTAAACTGAGTTCCATGAACATTGTCCAAAATCATGTTTTAACCAAAATCCACAATGCGACCAGTTCAGCATATGAGAGGAGACACTGTTTGAGTGTAACAAACGTGAAACATTTCTTTTAGCCTTTTCGCATGAAAACAGGGTCCAAAATCATGGGTTTTCGTTCAGCAGTGGAAGTAGGAGGCGCGCTCTACAATAGGCAAGGGTTTTCAAGTCTGCAAGTACGTTTTAAACTGAGTTCCAAGAACATTGTCCAAAATCATGTTTTAACCAAAATCCACAATGCGACCAGTTCAACATATGAGAGGAGACACTGTTTGAGTGTAACAAACGTGAAACATTTCTTTTAGCCTTTTCTCATGAAAATAGGGTCCAAAATCATGCGTTTTCGTTCAGCAGTGGAAGTAGGAGGCGCGCTCTACAAGAGGCAAGGGTTTTCAAGTCTGCAAGTACGTTTTAAACTGAGTTCCATGAACATTGTCCAAAATCATGTTTTAACCAAAATCCACAATGCGACCAGTTCAGCATATGAGAGGAGACACTGTTTGAGTGTAACAAACGTGAAACATTTCTTTTAGCCTTTTCGCATGAAAACAGGGTCCAAAATCATGGGTTTTCGTTCAGCAGTGGAAGTAGGAGGCGCGCTCTACAATAGGCAAGGGTTTTCAAGTCTGCAAGTACGTTTTAAACTGAGTTCCATGAACATTGTCCAAAATCATGTTTTAACCAAAATCCACAATGCGACCAGTTCAGCATATGAGAGGAGACACTGTTTGAGTGTAACAAACGTGAAACATTTCCTTTAGCCTTTTCGCATGAAAATAGGGTCCAAAATCATGCGTTTTCGTTCAGCAGTGGAAGTAGGAGGCGCGCTCTACAATAGGCAAGGGTTTTCAAGTCTGCAAGTACGTTTTAAACTGAGTTCCATGAACATTGTCCAAAATCATGTTTTAACCAAAATCCACAATGCGACCAGTTCAGCATATGAGAGGAGACACTGTTTGAGTGTAACAAACGTGAAACATTTCTTTTAGCCTTTTCGCATGAAAACAGGGTCCAAAATCATGGGTTTTCGTTCAGCAGTGGAAGTAGGAGGCGCGCTCTACAATAGGCAAGGGTTTTCAAGTCTGCAAGTACGTTTTAAACTGAGTTCCATGAACATTGTCCAAAATCATGTTTTAACCAAAATCCACAATGCGACCAGTTCAGCATATGAGAGGAGACACTGTTTGAGTGTAACAAACGTGAAACATTTCTTTTAGCCTTTTCGCATGAAAACAGGGTCCAAAATCATGGGTTTTCGTTCAGCAGTGGAAGTAGGAGGCGCGCTCTACAATAGGCAAGGGTTTTCAAGTCTGCAAGTACGTTTTAAACTGAGTTCCATGAACATTGTCCAAAATCATGTTTTAACCAAAATCCACAATGCGACCAGTTCAGCATATGAGAGGAGACACTGTTTGAGTGTAACAAACGTGAAACATTTCTTTTAGCCTTTTCGCATGAAAACAGGGTCCAAAATCATGGGTTTTCGTTCAGCAGTGGAAGTAGGAGGCGCGCTCTACAATAGGCAAGGGTTTTCAAGTCTGCAAGTACGTTTTAAACTGAGTTCCATGAACATTGTCCAAAATCATGTTTTAACCAAAATCCACAATGCGACCAGTTCAGCATATGAGAGGAGACACTGTTTGAGTGTAACAAACGTGAAACATTTCTTTTAGCCTTTTCTCATGAAAATAGGGTCCAAAATCATGCGTTTTCGTTCAGCAGTGGAAGTAGGAGGCGCGCTCTACAAGAGGCAAGGGTTTTCAAGTCTGCAAGTACGTTTTAAACTGAGTTCCATGAACATTGTCCAAAATCATGTTTTAACCAAAATCCACAATGCGACCAGTTCAGCATATGAGAGGAGACACTGTTTGAGTGTAACAAACGTGAAACATTTCTTTTAGCCTTTTCGCATGAAAATAGGGTCCAAAATCATGCGTTTTCGTTCAGCAGTGGAAGTAGGAGGCGCGCTCTACAATAGGCAAGGGTTTTCAAGTCTGCAAGTACGTTTTAAACTGAGTTCCATGAACATTGTCCAAAATCATGTTTTAACCAAAATCCACAATGCGACCAGTTCAGCATATGAGAGGAGACACTGTTTGAGTGTAACAAACGTGAAACATTTCTTTTAGCCTTTTCGCATGAAAACAGGGTCCAAAATCATGGGTTTTCGTTCAGCAGTGGAAGTAGGAGGCGCGCTCTACAATAGGCAAGGGTTTTCAAGTCTGCAAGTACGTTTTAAACTGAGTTCCATGAACATTGTCCAAAATCATGTTTTAACCAAAATCCACAATGCGACCAGTTCAGCATATGAGAGGAGACACTGTTTGAGTGTAACAAACGTGAAACATTTCTTTTAGCCTTTTCGCATGAAAACAGGGTCCAAAATCATGGGTTTTCGTTCAGCAGTGGAAGTAGGAGGCGCGCTCTACAATAGGCAAGGGTTTTCAAGTCTGCAAGTACGTTTTAAACTGAGTTCCATGAACATTGTCCAAAATCATGTTTTAACCAAAATCCACAATGCGACCAGTTCAGCATATGAGAGGAGACACTGTTTGAGTGTAACAAACGTGAAACATTTCTTTTAGCCTTTTCGCATGAAAATAGGGTCCAAAATCATGCGTTTTCGTTCAGCAGTGGAAGTAGGAGGCGCGCTCTACAATAGGCAAGGGTTTTCAAGTCTGCAAGTACGTTTTAAACTGAGTTCCATGAACATTGTCCAAAATCATGTTTTAACCAAAATCCACAATGCGACCAGTTCAGCATATGAGAGGAGACACTGTTTGAGTGTAACAAACGTGAAACATTTCTTTTAGCCTTTTCGCATGAAAACAGGGTCCAAAATCATGGGTTTTCGTTCAGCAGTGGAAGTAGGAGGCGCGCTCTACAATAGGCAAGGGTTTTCAAGTCTGCAAGTACGTTTTAAACTGAGTTCCATGAACATTGTCCAAAATCATGTTTTAACCAAAATCCACAATGCGACCAGTTCAGCATATGAGAGGAGACACTGTTTGAGTGTAACAAACGTGAAACATTTCTTTTAGCCTTTTCGCATGAAAACAGGGTCCAAAATCATGGGTTTTCGTTCAGCAGTGGAAGTAGGAGGCGCGCTCTACAATAGGCAAGGGTTTTCAAGTCTGCAAGTACGTTTTAAGCTGAGTTCCATGAACATTGTCCAAAATCATGTTTTAACCAAAATCCACAATGCGACCAGTTCAGCATATGAGAGGAGACACTGTTTGAGTGTAACAAACGTGAAACATTTCTTTTAGCCTTTTCGCATGAAAACAGGGTCCAAAATCATGGGTTTTCGTTCAGCAGTGGAAGTAGGAGGCGCGCTCTACAATAGGCAAGGGTTTTCAAGTCTGCAAGTACGTTTTAAGCTGAGTTCCATGAACATTGTCCAAAATCATGTTTTAACCAAAATCCACAATGCGACCAGTTCAGCATATGAGAAGAGACACTGTTTGAGTGTAACAAACGTGAAACATTTCTTTTAGCCTTTTCGCATGAAAACAGGGTCCAAAATCATGGGTTTTCGTTCAGCAGTGGAAGTAGGAGGCGCGCTCTACAATAGGCAAGGGTTTTCAAGTCTGCAAGTACGTTTTAAACTGAGTTCCATGAACATTGTCCAAAATCATGTTTTAACCAAAATCCACAATGCGACCAGTTCAGCATATGAGAGGAGACACTGTTTGAGTGTAACAAACGTGAAACATTTCTTTTAGCCTTTTCTCATGAAAATAGGGTCCAAAATCATGCGTTTTCGTTCAGCAGTGGAAGTAGGAGGCGCGCTCTACAAGAGGCAAGGGTTTTCAAGTCTGCAAGTACGTTTTAAACTGAGTTCCATGAACATTGTCCAAAATCATGTTTTAACCAAAATCCACAATGCGACCAGTTCAGCATATGAGAGGAGACACTGTTTGAGTGTAACAAACGTGAAACATTTCTTTTAGCCTTTTCGCATGAAAACAGGGTCCAAAATCATGGGTTTTCGTTCAGCAGTGGAAGTAGGAGGCGCGCTCTACAATAGGCAAGGGTTTTCAAGTCTGCAAGTACGTTTTAAACTGAGTTCCATGAACATTGTCCAAAATCATGTTTTAACCAAAATCCACAATGCGACCAGTTCAGCATATGAGAGGAGACACTGTTTGAGTGTAACAAACGTGAAACATTTCTTTTAGCCTTTTCGCATGAAAATAGGGTCCAAAATCATGCGTTTTCGTTCAGCAGTGGAAGTAGGAGGCGCGCTCTACAATAGGCAAGGGTTTTCAAGTCTGCAAGTACGTTTTAAACTGAGTTCCATGAACATTGTCCAAAATCATGTTTTAACCAAAATCCACAATGCGACCAGTTCAGCATATGAGAGGAGACACTGTTTGAGTGTAACAAACGTGAAACATTTCTTTTAGCCTTTTCGCATGAAAACAGGGTCCAAAATCATGGGTTTTCGTTCAGCAGTGGAAGTAGGAGGCGCGCTCTACAATAGGCAAGGGTTTTCAAGTCTGCAAGTACGTTTTAAACTGAGTTCCATGAACATTGTCCAAAATCATGTTTTAACCAAAATCCACAATGCGACCAGTTCAGCATATGAGAGGAGACACTGTTTGAGTGTAACAAACGTGAAACATTTCTTTTAGCCTTTTCGCATGAAAACAGGGTCCAAAATCATGGGTTTTCGTTCAGCAGTGGAAGTAGGAGGCGCGCTCTACAATAGGCAAGGGTTTTCAAGTCTGCAAGTACGTTTTAAACTGAGTTCCATGAACATTGTCCAAAATCATGTTTTAACCAAAATCCACAATGCGACCAGTTCAGCATATGAGAGGAGACACTGTTTGAGTGTAACAAACGTGAAACATTTCTTTTAGCCTTTTCGCATGAAAACAGGGTCCAAAATCATGGGTTTTCGTTCAGCAGTGGAAGTAGGAGGCGCGCTCTACAATAGGCAAGGGTTTTCAAGTCTGCAAGTACGTTTTAAACTGAGTTCCATGAACATTGTCCAAAATCATGTTTTAACCAAAATCCACAATGCGACCAGTTCAGCATATGAGAGGAGACACTGTTTGAGTGTAACAAACGTGAAACATTTCTTTTAGCCTTTTCTCATGAAAATAGGGTCCAAAATCATGCGTTTTCGTTCAGCAGTGGAAGTAGGAGGCGCGCTCTACAAGAGGCAAGGGTTTTCAAGTCTGCAAGTACGTTTTAAACTGAGTTCCATGAACATTGTCCAAAATCATGTTTTAACCAAAATCCACAATGCGACCAGTTCAGCATATGAGAGGAGACACTGTTTGAGTGTAACAAACGTGAAACATTTCTTTTAGCCTTTTCGCATGAAAATAGGGTCCAAAATCATGCGTTTTCGTTCAGCAGTGGAAGTAGGAGGCGCGCTCTACAATAGGCAAGGGTTTTCAAGTCTGCAAGTACGTTTTAAACTGAGTTCCATGAACATTGTCCAAAATCATGTTTTAACCAAAATCCACAATGCGACCAGTTCAGCATATGAGAGGAGACACTGTTTGAGTGTAACAAACGTGAAACATTTCTTTTAGCCTTTTCGCATGAAAACAGGGTCCAAAATCATGGGTTTTCGTTCAGCAGTGGAAGTAGGAGGCGCGCTCTACAATAGGCAAGGGTTTTCAAGTCTGCAAGTACGTTTTAAACTGAGTTCCATGAACATTGTCCAAAATCATGTTTTAACCAAAATCCACAATGCGACCAGTTCAGCATATGAGAGGAGACACTGTTTGAGTGTAACAAACGTGAAACATTTCTTTTAGCCTTTTCGCATGAAAACAGGGTCCAAAATCATGGGTTTTCGTTCAGCAGTGGAAGTAGGAGGCGCGCTCTACAATAGGCAAGGGTTTTCAAGTCTGCAAGTACGTTTTAAACTGAGTTCCATGAACATTGTCCAAAATCATGTTTTAACCAAAATCCACAATGCGACCAGTTCAGCATATGAGAGGAGACACTGTTTGAGTGTAACAAACGTGAAACATTTCTTTTAGCCTTTTCGCATGAAAATAGGGTCCAAAATCATGCGTTTTCGTTCAGCAGTGGAAGTAGGAGGCGCGCTCTACAATAGGCAAGGGTTTTCAAGTCTGCAAGTACGTTTTAAACTGAGTTCCATGAACATTGTCCAAAATCATGTTTTAACCAAAATCCACAATGCGACCAGTTCAGCATATGAGAGGAGACACTGTTTGAGTGTAACAAACGTGAAACATTTCTTTTAGCCTTTTCGCATGAAAACAGGGTCCAAAATCATGGGTTTTCGTTCAGCAGTGGAAGTAGGAGGCGCGCTCTACAATAGGCAAGGGTTTTCAAGTCTGCAAGTACGTTTTAAACTGAGTTCCATGAACATTGTCCAAAATCATGTTTTAACCAAAATCCACAATGCGACCAGTTCAGCATATGAGAGGAGACACTGTTTGAGTGTAACAAACGTGAAACATTTCTTTTAGCCTTTTCGCATGAAAACAGGGTCCAAAATCATGGGTTTTCGTTCAGCAGTGGAAGTAGGAGGCGCGCTCTACAATAGGCAAGGGTTTTCAAGTCTGCAAGTACGTTTTAAGCTGAGTTCCATGAACATTGTCCAAAATCATGTTTTAACCAAAATCCACAATGCGACCAGTTCAGCATATGAGAGGAGACACTGTTTGAGTGTAACAAACGTGAAACATTTCTTTTAGCCTTTTCGCATGAAAACAGGGTCCAAAATCATGGGTTTTCGTTCAGCAGTGGAAGTAGGAGGCGCGCTCTACAATAGGCAAGGGTTTTCAAGTCTGCAAGTACGTTTTAAGCTGAGTTCCATGAACATTGTCCAAAATCATGTTTTAACCAAAATCCACAATGCGACCAGTTCAGCATATGAGAAGAGACACTGTTTGAGTGTAACAAACGTGAAACATTTCTTTTAGCCTTTTCGCATGAAAACAGGGTCCAAAATCATGGGTTTTCGTTCAGCAGTGGAAGTAAGAGGCGCGCTCTACAATAGGCAAGGGTTTTCAAGTCTGCAAGTACGTTTTAAGCTGAGTTCCATGAACATTGTCCAAAATCATGTTTTAACCAAAATCCACAATGCGACCAGTTCAGCATATGAGAAGAGACACTGTTTGAGTGTAACAAACGTGAAACATTTCTTTTAGCCTTTTCGCATGAAAACAGGGTCCAAAATCATGGGTTTTCGTTCAGCAGTGGAAGTAGGAGGCGCGCTCTACAATAGGCAAGGGTTTTCAAGTCTGCAAGTACGTTTTAAACTGAGTTCCATGAACATTGTCCAAAATCATGTTTTAACCAAAATCCACAATGCGACCAGTTCAGCATATGAGAGGAGACACTGTTTGAGTGTAACAAACGTGAAACATTTCTTTTAGCCTTTTCGCATGAAAACAGGGTCCAAAATCATGGGTTTTCGTTCAGCAGTGGAAGTAGGAGGCGCGCTCTACAATAGGCAAGGGTTTTCAAGTCTGCAAGTACGTTTTAAACTGAGTTCCATGAACATTGTCCAAAATCATGTTTTAACCAAAATCCACAATGCGACCAGTTCAGCATATGAGAGGAGACACTGTTTGAGTGTAACAAACGTGAAACATTTCTTTTAGCCTTTTCGCATGAAAACAGGGTCCAAAATCATGGGTTTTCGTTCAGCAGTGGAAGTAGGAGGCGCGCTCTACAATAGGCAAGGGTTTTCAAGTCTGCAAGTACGTTTTAAACTGAGTTCCATGAACATTGTCCAAAATCATGTTTTAACCAAAATCCACAATGCGACCAGTTCAGCATATGAGAGGAGACACTGTTTGAGTGTAACAAACGTGAAACATTTCTTTTAGCCTTTTCTCATGAAAATAGGGTCCAAAATCATGCGTTTTCGTTCAGCAGTGGAAGTAGGAGGCGCGCTCTACAAGAGGCAAGGGTTTTCAAGTCTGCAAGTACGTTTTAAACTGAGTTCCATGAACATTGTCCAAAATCATGTTTTAACCAAAATCCACAATGCGACCAGTTCAGCATATGAGAGGAGACACTGTTTGAGTGTAACAAACGTGAAACATTTCTTTTAGCCTTTTCGCATGAAAATAGGGTCCAAAATCATGCGTTTTCGTTCAGCAGTGGAAGTAGGAGGCGCGCTCTACAATAGGCAAGGGTTTTCAAGTCTGCAAGTACGTTTTAAACTGAGTTCCATGAACATTGTCCAAAATCATGTTTTAACCAAAATCCACAATGCGACCAGTTCAGCATATGAGAGGAGACACTGTTTGAGTGTAACAAACGTGAAACATTTCTTTTAGCCTTTTCGCATGAAAACAGGGTCCAAAATCATGGGTTTTCGTTCAGCAGTGGAAGTAGGAGGCGCGCTCTACAATAGGCAAGGGTTTTCAAGTCTGCAAGTACGTTTTAAACTGAGTTCCATGAACATTGTCCAAAATCATGTTTTAACCAAAATCCACAATGCGACCAGTTCAGCATATGAGAGGAGACACTGTTTGAGTGTAACAAACGTGAAACATTTCTTTTAGCCTTTTCGCATGAAAACAGGGTCCAAAATCATGGGTTTTCGTTCAGCAGTGGAAGTAGGAGGCGCGCTCTACAATAGGCAAGGGTTTTCAAGTCTGCAAGTACGTTTTAAACTGAGTTCCATGAACATTGTCCAAAATCATGTTTTAACCAAAATCCACAATGCGACCAGTTCAGCATATGAGAGGAGACACTGTTTGAGTGTAACAAACGTGAAACATTTCTTTTAGCCTTTTCGCATGAAAATAGGGTCCAAAATCATGCGTTTTCGTTCAGCAGTGGAAGTAGGAGGCGCGCTCTACAATAGGCAAGGGTTTTCAAGTCTGCAAGTACGTTTTAAACTGAGTTCCATGAACATTGTCCAAAATCATGTTTTAACCAAAATCCACAATGCGACCAGTTCAGCATATGAGAGGAGACACTGTTTGAGTGTAACAAACGTGAAACATTTCTTTTAGCCTTTTCGCATGAAAACAGGGTCCAAAATCATGGGTTTTCGTTCAGCAGTGGAAGTAGGAGGCGCGCTCTACAATAGGCAAGGGTTTTCAAGTCTGCAAGTACGTTTTAAACTGAGTTCCATGAACATTGTCCAAAATCATGTTTTAACCAAAATCCACAATGCGACCAGTTCAGCATATGAGAGGAGACACTGTTTGAGTGTAACAAACGTGAAACATTTCTTTTAGCCTTTTCGCATGAAAACAGGGTCCAAAATCATGGGTTTTCGTTCAGCAGTGGAAGTAGGAGGCGCGCTCTACAATAGGCAAGGGTTTTCAAGTCTGCAAGTACGTTTTAAGCTGAGTTCCACGAACATTGTCCAAAATCATGTTTTAACCAAAATCCACAATGCGACCAGTTCAGCATATGAGAGGAGACACTGTTTGAGTGTAACAAACGTGAAACATTTCTTTTAGCCTTTTCGCATGAAAACAGGGTCCAAAATCATGGGTTTTCGTTCAGCAGTGGAAGTAGGAGGCGCGCTCTACAATAGGCAAGGGTTTTCAAGTCTGCAAGTACGTTTTAAGCTGAGTTCCATGAACATTGTCCAAAATCATGTTTTAACCAAAATCCACAATGCGACCAGTTCAGCATATGAGAAGAGACACTGTTTGAGTGTAACAAACGTGAAACATTTCTTTTAGCCTTTTCGCATGAAAACAGGGTCCAAAATCATGGGTTTTCGTTCAGCAGTGGAAGTAGGAGGCGCGCTCTACAATAGGCAAGGGTTTTCAAGTCTGCAAGTACGTTTTAAGCTGAGTTCCATGAACATTGTCCAAAATCATGTTTTAACCAAAATCCACAATGCGACCAGTTCAGCATATGAGAAGAGACACTGTTTGAGTGTAACAAACGTGAAACATTTCTTTTAGCCTTTTCGCATGAAAACAGGGTCCAAAATCATGGGTTTTCGTTCAGCAGTGGAAGTAGGAGGCGCGCTCTACAATAGGCAAGGGTTTTCAAGTCTGCAAGTACGTTTTAAGCTGAGTTCCATGAACATTGTCCAAAATCATGTTTTAACCAAAATCCACAATGCGACCAGTTCAGCATATGAGAAGAGACACTGTTTGAGTGTAACAAACGTGAAACATTTCTTTTAGCCTTTTCGCATGAAAACAGGGTCCAAAATCATGGGTTTTCGTTCAGCAGTGGAAGTAGGAGGCGCTTTCTACAATAGGCAAGGGTTTTCAAGTCTGCAAGTACGTTTTAAGCTGAGTTCCATGAACATTGTCCAAAATCATGTTTTAACCAAAATCCACAATGCGACCAGTTCAGCATATGAGAAGAGACACTGTTTGAGTGTAACAAACGTGAAACATTTCTTTTAGCCTTTTCGCATGAAAACAGGGTCCAAAATCATGCGTTTTCGTTCAGCAGTGGAAGTAGGAGGCGCGCTCTACAAAAGGCAAGGGTTTTCAAGTCTGCAAGTACGTTTTAAACTGAGTTCCATGAACATTGTCCAAAATCATGTTTTAACCAAAATCCACAATGCGACCAGTTCAGCATATGAGAGGAGACACTGTTTGAGTGTAACAAACGTGAAACATTTCTTTTAGCCTTTTCGCATGAAAATAGGGTCCAAAATCATGCGTTTTCGTTCAGCAGTGGAAGTAGGAGGCGCGCTCTACAATAGGCAAGGGTTTTCAAGTCTGCAAGTACGTTTTAAACTGAGTTCCATGAACATTGTCCAAAATCATGTTTTAACCAAAATCCACAATGCGACCAGTTCAGCATATGAGAGGAGACACTGTTTGAGTGTAACAAACGTGAAACATTTCTTTTAGCCTTTTCGCATGAAAACAGGGTCCAAAATCATGGGTTTTTGTTCAGCAGTGGAAGTAGGAGGCGCGCTCTACAATAGGCAAGGGTTTTCAAGTCTGCAAGTACGTTTTAAGCTGAGTTCCATGAACATTGTCCAAAATCATGTTTTAACCAAAATCCACAATGCGACCAGTTCAGCATATGAGAGGAGACACTGTTTGAGTGTAACAAACGTGAAACATTTCTTTTAGCCTTTTCGCATGAAAACAGGGTCCAAAATCATGGGTTTTCGTTCAGCAGTGGAAGTAGGATGCGCGCTCTACAATAGGCAAGGGTTTTCAAGTCTGCAAGTACGTTTTAAGCTGAGTTCCATGAACATTGTCCAAAATCATGTTTTAACCAAAATCCACAATGCGACCAGTTCAGCATATGAGAAGAGACACTGTTTGAGTGTAACAAACGTGAAACATTTCTTTTAGCCTTTTCGCATGAAAACAGGGTCCAAAATCATGCGTTTTCGTTCAGCAGTGGAAGTAGGAGGCGCGCTCTACAAAAGGCAAGGGTTTTCAAGTCTGCAAGTACGTTTTAAACTGAGTTCCATGAACATTGTCCAAAATCATGTTTTAACCAAAATCCACAATGCGACCAGTTCAGCATATGAGAGGAGACACTGTTTGAGTGTAACAAACGTGAAACATTTCTTTTAGCCTTTTCGCATGAAAATAGGGTCCAAAATCATGCGTTTTCGTTCAGCAGTGGAAGTAGGAGGCGCGCTCTACAATAGGCAAGGGTTTTCAAGTCTGCAAGTACGTTTTAAACTGAGTTCCATGAACATTGTCCAAAATCATGTTTTAACCAAAATCCACAATGCGACCAGTTCAGCATATGAGAGGAGACACTGTTTGAGTGTAACAAACGTGAAACATTTCTTTTAGCCTTTTCGCATGAAAACAGGGTCCAAAATCATGGGTTTTCGTTCAGCAGTGGAAGTAGGAGGCGCGCTCTACAATAGGCAAGGGTTTTCAAGTCTGCAAGTACGTTTTAAGCTGAGTTCCATGAACATTGTCCAAAATCATGTTTTAACCAAAATCCACAATGCGACCAGTTCAGCATATGAGAAGAGACACTGTTTGAGTGTAACAAACGTGAAACATTTCTTTTAGCCTTTTCGCATGAAAACAGGGTCCAAAATCATGCGTTTTCGTTCAGCAGTGGAAGTAGGAGGCGCGCTCTACAAAAGGCAAGGGTTTTCAAGTCTGCAAGTACGTTTTAAACTGAGTTCCATGAACATTGTCCAAAATCATGTTTTAACCAAAATCCACAATGCGACCAGTTCAGCATATGAGAGGAGACACTGTTTGAGTGTAACAAACGTGAAACATTTCTTTTAGCCTTTTCGCATGAAAATAGGGTCCAAAATCATGCGTTTTCGTTCAGCAGTGGAAGTAGGAGGCGCGCTCTACAATAGGCAAGGGTTTTCAAGTCTGCAAGTACGTTTTAAACTGAGTTCCATGAACATTGTCCAAAATCATGTTTTAACCAAAATCCACAATGCGACCAGTTCAGCATATGAGAGGAGACACTGTTTGAGTGTAACAAACGTGAAACATTTCTTTTAGCCTTTTCGCATGAAAACAGGGTCCAAAATCATGGGTTTTCGTTCAGCAGTGGAAGTAGGAGGCGCGCTCTACAATAGGCAAGGGTTTTCAAGTCTGCAAGTACGTTTTAAGCTGAGTTCCATGAACATTGTCCAAAATCATGTTTTAACCAAAATCCACAATGCGACCAGTTCAGCATATGAGAAGAGACACTGTTTGAGTGTAACAAACGTGAAACATTTATTTTAGCCTTTTCGCATGAAAACAGGGTCCAAAATCATGGGTTTTCGTCCAGCAGTGGAAGTAGGAGGCGCTTTCTACAATAGGCAAGGGTTTTCAAGTCTGCAAGTACGTTTTAAGCTGAGTTCCATGAACATTGTCCAAAATCATGTTTTAACCAAAATCCACAATGCGACCAGTTCAGCATATGAGAAGAGACACTGTTTGAGTGTAACAAACGTGAAACATTTCTTTTAGCCTTTTCGCATGAAAACAGGGTCCAAAATCATGGGTTTTCGTTCAGCAGTGGAAGTAGGAGGCGCGCTCTACAAAAGGCAAGGGTTTTCAAGTCTGCAAGTACGTTTTAAACTGAGTTCCATGAACATTGTCCAAAATCATGTTTTAACCAAAATCCACAATGCGACCAGTTCAGCATATGAGAGGAGACACTGTTTGAGTGTAACAAACGTGAAACATTTCTTTTAGCCTTTTCGCATGAAAATAGGGTCCAAAATCATGCGTTTTCGTTCAGCAGTGGAAGTAGGAGGCGCGCTCTACAATAGGCAAGGGTTTTCAAGTCTGCAAGTACGTTTTAAACTGAGTTCCATGAACATTGTCCAAAATCATGTTTTAACCAAAATCCACAATGCGACCAGTTCAGCATATGAGAGGAGACACTGTTTGAGTGTAACAAACGTGAAACATTTCTTTTAGCCTTTTCGCATGAAAACAGGGTCCAAAATCATGGGTTTTCGTTCAGCAGTGGAAGTAGGAGGCGCGCTCTACAATAGGCAAGGGTTTTCAAGTCTGCAAGTACGTTTTAAACTGAGTTCCATGAACATTGTCCAAAATCATGTTTTAACCAAAATCCACAATGCGACCAGTTCAGCATATGAGAGGAGACACTGTTTGAGTGTAACAAACGTGAAACATTTCTTTTAGCCTTTTCGCATGAAAACAGGGTCCAAAATCATGGGTTTTCGTTCAGCAGTGGAAGTAGGAGGCGCGCTCTACAATAGGCAAGGGTTTTCAAGTCTGCAAGTACGTTTTAAACTGAGTTCCATGAACATTGCCAAAATCATGTTTTAACCAAAATCCACAATGCGACCAGTTCAGCATATGAGAGGAGACACTGTTTGAGTGTAACAAACGTGAAACATTTCTTTTAGCCTTTTCGCATGAAAACAGGGTCCAAAATCATGGGTTTTCGTTCAGCAGTGGAAGTAGGAGGCGCGCTCTACAATAGGCAAGGGTTTTCAAGTCTGCAAGTACGTTTTAAACTGAGTTCCATGAACATTGTCCAAAATCATGTTTTAACCAAAATCCACAATGCGACCAGTTCAGCATATGAGAGGAGACACTGTTTGAGTGTAACAAACGTGAAACATTTCTTTTAGCCTTTTCGCATGAAAACAGGGTCCAAAATCATGGGTTTTCGTTCAGCAGTGGAAGTAGGAGGCGCGCTCTACAATAGGCAAGGGTTTTCAAGTCTGCAAGTACGTTTTAAACTGAGTTCCATGAACATTGTCCAAAATCATGTTTTAACCAAAATCCACAATGCGACCAGTTCAGCATATGAGAGGAGACACTGTTTGAGTGTAACAAACGTGAAACATTTCTTTTAGCCTTTTCGCATGAAAATAGGGTCCAAAATCATGCGTTTTCGTTCAGCAGTGGAAGTAGGAGGCGCGCTCTACAATAGGCAAGGGTTTTCAAGTCTGCAAGTACGTTTTAAACTGAGTTCCATGAACATTGTCCAAAATCATGTTTTAACCAAAATCCACAATGCGACCAGTTCAGCATATGAGAGGAGACACTGTTTGAGTGTAACAAATGTGAAACATTTCTTTTAGCCTTTTCGCATGAAAACAGGGTCCAAAATCATGGGTTTTCGTTCAGCAGTGGAAGTAGGAGGCGCGCTCTACAATAGGCAAGGGTTTTCAAGTCTGCAAGTACGTTTTAAACTGAGTTCCATGAACATTGTCCAAAATCATGTTTTAACCAAAATCCACAATGCGACCAGTTCAGCATATGAGAGGAGACACTGTTTGAGTGTAACAAACGTGAAACATTTCTTTTAGCCTTTTCGCATGAAAACAGGGTCCAAAATCATGGGTTTTCGTTCAGCAGTGGAAGTAGGAGGCGCGCTCTACAATAGGCAAGGGTTTTCAAGTCTGCAAGTACGTTTTAAACTGAGTTCCATGAACATTGCCAAAATCATGTTTTAACCAAAATCCACAATGCGACCAGTTCAGCATATGAGAGGAGACACTGTTTGAGTGTAACAAACGTGAAACATTTCTTTTAGCCTTTTCGCATGAAAACAGGGTCCAAAATCATGGGTTTTCGTTCAGCAGTGGAAGTAGGAGGCGCGCTCTACAATAGGCAAGGGTTTTCAAGTCTGCAAGTACGTTTTAAACTGAGTTCCATGAACATTGTCCAAAATCATGTTTTAACCAAAATCCACAATGCGACCAGTTCAGCATATGAGAGGAGACACTGTTTGAGTGTAACAAACGTGAAACATTTCTTTTAGCCTTTTCGCATGAAAACAGGGTCCAAAATCATGGGTTTTCGTTCAGCAGTGGAAGTAGGAGGCGCGCTCTACAATAGGCAAGGGTTTTCAAGTCTGCAAGTACGTTTTAAACTGAGTTCCATGAACATTGTCCAAAATCATGTTTTAACCAAAATCCACAATGCGACCAGTTCAGCATATGAGAGGAGACACTGTTTGAGTGTAACAAACGTGAAACATTTCTTTTAGCCTTTTCGCATGAAAATAGGGTCCAAAATCATGCGTTTTCGTTCAGCAGTGGAAGTAGGAGGCGCGCTCTACAATAGGCAAGGGTTTTCAAGTCTGCAAGTACGTTTTAAACTGAGTTCCATGAACATTGTCCAAAATCATGTTTTAACCAAAATCCACAATGCGACCAGTTCAGCATATGAGAGGAGACACTGTTTGAGTGTAACAAACGTGAAACATTTCTTTTAGCCTTTTCGCATGAAAACAGGGTCCAAAATCATGGGTTTTCGTTCAGCAGTGGAAGTAGGAGGCGCGCTCTACAATAGGCAAGGGTTTTCAAGTCTGCAAGTACGTTTTAAGCTGGGTTCCATGAACATTGTCCAAAATCATGTTTTAACCAAAATCCACAATGCGACCAGTTCAGCATATGAGAGGAGACACTGTTTGAGTGTAACAAACGTGAAACATTTCTTTTAGCCTTTTCGCATGAAAACAGGGTCCAAAATCATGGGTTTTCGTTCAGCAGTGGAAGTAGGAGGCGCGCTCTACAATAGGCAAGGGTTTTCAAGTCTGCAAGTACGTTTTAAGCTGAGTTCCATGAACATTGTCCAAAATCATGTTTTAACCAAAATCCACAATGCGACCAGTTCAGCATATGAGAAGAGACACTGTTTGAGTGTAACAAACGTGAAACATTTCTTTTAGCCTTTTCGCATGAAAACAGGGTCCAAAATCATGGGTTTTCGTTCAGCAGTGGAAGTAGGAGGCGCGCTCTACAATAGGCAAGGGTTTTCAAGTCTGCAAGTACGTTTTAAGCTGAGTTCCATGAACATTGTCCAAAATCATGTTTTAACCAAAATCCACAATGCGACCAGTTCAGCATATGAGAAGAGACACTGTTTGAGTGTAACAAACGTGAAACATTTCTTTTAGCCTTTTCGCATGAAAACAGGGTCCAAAATCATGGGTTTTCGTTCAGCAGTGGAAGTAGGAGGCGCGCTCTACAATAGGCAAGGGTTTTCAAGTCTGCAAGTACGTTTTAAGCTGAGTTCCATGAACATTGTCCAAAATCATGTTTTAACCAAAATCCACAATGCGACCAGTTCAGCATATGAGAAGAGACACTGTTTGAGTGTAACAAACGTGAAACATTTCTTTTAGCCTTTTCGCATGAAAACAGGGTCCAAAATCATGGGTTTTCGTTCAGCAGTGGAAGTAGGAGGCGCTTTCTACAATAGGCAAGGGTTTTCAAGTCTGCAAGTACGTTTTAAGCTGAGTTCCATGAACATTGTCCAAAATCATGTTTTAACCAAAATCCACAATGCGACCAGTTCAGCATATGAGAAGAGACACTGTTTGAGTGTAACAAACGTGAAACATTTCTTTTAGCCTTTTCGCATGAAAACAGGGTCCAAAATCATGCGTTTTCGTTCAGCAGTGGAAGTAGGAGGCGCGCTCTACAAAAGGCAAGGGTTTTCAAGTCTGCAAGTACGTTTTAAACTGAGTTCCATGAACATTGTCCAAAATCATGTTTTAACCAAAATCCACAATGCGACCAGTTCAGCATATGAGAGGAGACACTGTTTGAGTGTAACAAACGTGAAACATTTCTTTTAGCCTTTTCGCATGAAAATAGGGTCCAAAATCATGCGTTTTCGTTCAGCAGTGGAAGTAGGAGGCGCGCTCTACAATAGGCAAGGGTTTTCAAGTCTGCAAGTACGTTTTAAACTGAGTTCCATGAACATTGTCCAAAATCATGTTTTAACCAAAATCCACAATGCGACCAGTTCAGCATATGAGAGGAGACACTGTTTGAGTGTAACAAACGTGAAACATTTCTTTTAGCCTTTTCGCATGAAAACAGGGTCCAAAATCATGGGTTTTCGTTCAGCAGTGGAAGTAGGAGGCGCGCTCTACAATAGGCAAGGGTTTTCAAGTCTGCAAGTACGTTTTAAACTGAGTTCCATGAACATTGTCCAAAATCATGTTTTAACCAAAATCCACAATGCGACCAGTTCAGCATATGAGAGGAGACACTGTTTGAGTGTAACAAACGTGAAACATTTCTTTTAGCCTTTTCGCATGAAAACAGGGTCCAAAATCATGGGTTTTCGTTCAGCAGTGGAAGTAGGAGGCGCGCTCTACAATAGGCAAGGGTTTTCAAGTCTGCAAGTACGTTTTAAACTGAGTTCCATGAACATTGTCCAAAATCATGTTTTAACCAAAATCCACAATGCGACCAGTTCAGCATATGAGAGGAGACACTGTTTGAGTGTAACAAACGTGAAACATTTCTTTTAGCCTTTTCTCATGAAAATAGGGTCCAAAATCATGCGTTTTCGTTCAGCAGTGGAAGTAGGAGGCGCGCTCTACAATAGGCAAGGGTTTTCAAGTCTGCAAGTACGTTTTAAACTGAGTTCCATGAACATTGTCCAAAATCATGTTTTAACCAAAATCCACAATGCGACCAGTTCAGCATATGAGAGGAGACACTGTTTGAGTGTAACAAACGTGAAACATTTCTTTTAGCCTTTTCGCATGAAAACAGGGTCCAAAATCATGGGTTTTCGTTCAGCAGTGGAAGTAGGAGGCGCGCTCTACAATAGGCAAGGGTTTTCAAGTCTGCAAGTACGTTTTAAACTGAGTTCCATGAACATTGTCCAAAATCATGTTTTAACCAAAATCCACAATGCGACCAGTTCAGCATATGAGAGGAGACACTGTTTGAGTGTAACAAACGTGAAACATTTCTTTTAGCCTTTTCGCATGAAAATAGGGTCCAAAATCATGCGTTTTCGTTCAGCAGTGGAAGTAGGAGGCGCGCTCTACAATAGGCAAGGGTTTTCAAGTCTGCAAGTAGGTTTTAAACTGAGTTCCATGAACATTGTCCAAAATCATGTTTTAACCAAAATCCACAATGCGACCAGTTCAGCATATGAGAGGAGACACTGTTTGAGTGTAACAAACGTGAAACATTTCTTTTAGCCTTTTCGCATGAAAACAGGGTTCAAAATCATGGGTTTTCGTTCAGCAGTGGAAGTAGGAGGCGCGCTCTACAATAGGCAAGGGTTTTCAAGTCTGCAAGTACGTTTTAAACTGAGTTCCATGAACATTGTCCAAAATCATGTTTTAACCAAAATCCACAATGCGACCAGTTCAGCATATGAGAGGAGACACTGTTTGAGTGTAACAAACGTGAAACATTTCTTTTAGCCTTTTCGCATGAAAACAGGGTCCAAAATCATGGGTTTTCGTTCAGCAGTGGAAGTAGGAGGCGCGCTCTACAATAGGCAAGGGTTTTCAAGTCTGCAAGTACGTTTTAAACTGAGTTCCATGAACATTGTCCAAAATCATGTTTTAACCAAAATCCACAATGCGACCAGTTCAGCATATGAGAGGAGACACTGTTTGAGTGTAACAAACGTGAAACATTTCTTTTAGCCTTTTCGCATGAAAACAGGGTCCAAAATCATGGGTTTTCGTTCAGCAGTGGAAGTAGGAGGCGCGCTCTACAATAGGCAAGGGTTTTCAAGTCTGCAAGTACGTTTTAAGCTGAGTTCCATGAACATTGTCCAAAATCATGTTTTAACCAAAATCCACAATGCGACCAGTTCAGCATATGAGAAGAGACACTGTTTGAGTGTAACAAACGTGAAACATTTCTTTTAGCCTTTTCGCATGAAAACAGGGTCCAAAATCATGGGTTTTCGTTCAGCAGTGGAAGTAGGAGGCGCTTTCTACAATAGGCAAGGGTTTTCAAGTCTGCAAGTACGTTTTAAGCTGAGTTCCATGAACATTGTCCAAAATCATGTTTTAACCAAAATCCACAATGCGACCAGTTCAGCATATGAGAAGAGACACTGTTTGAGTGTAACAAACGTGAAACATTTCTTTTAGCCTTTTCGCATGAAAACAGGGTCCAAAATCATGGGTTTTCGTTCAGCAGTGGAAGTAGGAGGCGCGCTCTACAAAAGGCAAGGGTTTTCAAGTCTGCAAGTACGTTTTAAACTGAGTTCCATGAACATTGTCCAAAATCATGTTTTAACCAAAATCCACAATGCGACCAGTTCAGCATATGAGAGGAGACACTGTTTGAGTGTAACAAACGTGAAACATTTCTTTTAGCCTTTTCGCATGAAAATAGGGTCCAAAATCATGCGTTTTCGTTCAGCAGTGGAAGTAGGAGGCGCGCTCTACAATAGGCAAGGGTTTTCAAGTCTGCAAGTACGTTTTAAACTGAGTTCCATGAACATTGTCCAAAATCATGTTTTAACCAAAATCCACAATGCGACCAGTTCAGCATATGAGAGGAGACACTGTTTGAGTGTAACAAACGTGAAACATTTCTTTTAGCCTTTTCGCATGAAAACAGGGTCCAAAATCATGGGTTTTCGTTCAGCAGTGGAAGTAGGAGGCGCGCTCTACAATAGGCAAGGGTTTTCAAGTCTGCAAGTACGTTTTAAACTGAGTTCCATGAACATTGTCCAAAATCATGTTTTAACCAAAATCCACAATGCGACCAGTTCAGCATATGAGAGGAGACACTGTTTGAGTGTAACAAACGTGAAACATTTCTTTTAGCCTTTTCGCATGAAAACAGGGTCCAAAATCATGGGTTTTCGTTCAGCAGTGGAAGTAGGAGGCGCGCTCTACAATAGGCAAGGGTTTTCAAGTCTGCAAGTACGTTTTAAACTGAGTTCCATGAACATTGTCCAAAATCATGTTTTAACCAAAATCCACAATGCGACCAGTTCAGCATATGAGAGGAGACACTGTTTGAGTGTAACAAACGTGAAACATTTCTTTTAGCCTTTTCTCATGAAAATAGGGTCCAAAATCATGCGTTTTCGTTCAGCAGTGGAAGTAGGAGGCGCGCTCTACAATAGGCAAGGGTTTTCAAGTCTGCAAGTACGTTTTAAACTGAGTTCCATGAACATTGTCCAAAATCATGTTTTAACCAAAATCCACAATGCGACCAGTTCAGCATATGAGAGGAGACACTGTTTGAGTGTAACAAACGTGAAACATTTCTTTTAGCCTTTTCGCATGAAAACAGGGTCCAAAATCATGGGTTTTCGTTCAGCAGTGGAAGTAGGAGGCGCGCTCTACAATAGGCAAGGGTTTTCAAGTCTGCAAGTACGTTTTAAACTGAGTTCCATGAACATTGTCCAAAATCATGTTTTAACCAAAATCCACAATGCGACCAGTTCAGCATATGAGAGGAGACACTGTTTGAGTGTAACAAACGTGAAACATTTCTTTTAGCCTTTTCGCATGAAAATAGGGTCCAAAATCATGCGTTTTCGTTCAGCAGTGGAAGTAGGAGGCGCGCTCTACAATAGGCAAGGGTTTTCAAGTCTGCAAGTAGGTTTTAAACTGAGTTCCATGAACATTGTCCAAAATCATGTTTTAACCAAAATCCACAATGCGACCAGTTCAGCATATGAGAGGAGACACTGTTTGAGTGTAACAAACGTGAAACATTTCTTTTAGCCTTTTCGCATGAAAACAGGGTCCAAAATCATGGGTTTTCGTTCAGCAGTGGAAGTAGGAGGCGCGCTCTACAATAGGCAAGGGTTTTCAAGTCTGCAAGTACGTTTTAAACTGAGTTCCATGAACATTGTCCAAAATCATGTTTTAACCAAAATCCACAATGCGACCAGTTCAGCATATGAGAGGAGACACTGTTTGAGTGTAACAAACGTGAAACATTTCTTTTAGCCTTTTCGCATGAAAACAGGGTCCAAAATCATGGGTTTTCGTTCAGCAGTGGAAGTAGGAGGCGCGCTCTACAATAGGCAAGGGTTTTCAAGTCTGCAAGTACGTTTTAAACTGAGTTCCATGAACATTGTCCAAAATCATGTTTTAACCAAAATCCACAATGCGACCAGTTCAGCATATGAGAGGAGACACTGTTTGAGTGTAACAAACGTGAAACATTTCTTTTAGCCTTTTCGCATGAAAACAGGGTCCAAAATCATGGGTTTTCGTTCAGCAGTGGAAGTAGGAGGCGCGCTCTACAATAGGCAAGGGTTTTCAAGTCTGCAAGTACGTTTTAAACTGAGTTCCATGAACATTGTCCAAAATCATGTTTTAACCAAAATCCACAATGCGACCAGTTCAGCATATGAGAGGAGACACTGTTTGAGTGTAACAAACGTGAAACATTTCTTTTAGCCTTTTCGCATGAAAACAGGGTCCAAAATCATGGGTTTTCGTTCAGCAGTGGAAGTAGGAGGCGCGCTCTACAATAGGCAAGGGTTTTCAAGTCTGCAAGTACGTTTTAAACTGAGTTCCATGAACATTGTCCAAAATCATGTTTTAACCAAAATCCACAATGCGACCAGTTCAGCATATGAGAGGAGACACTGTTTGAGTGTAACAAACGTGAAACATTTCTTTTAGCCTTTTCTCATGAAAATAGGGTCCAAAATCATGCGTTTTCGTTCAGCAGTGGAAGTAGGAGGCGCGCTCTACAATAGGCAAGGGTTTTCAAGTCTGCAAGTACGTTTTAAACTGAGTTCCATGAACATTGTCCAAAATCATGTTTTAACCAAAATCCACAATGCGACCAGTTCAGCATATGAGAGGAGACACTGTTTGAGTGTAACAAACGTGAAACATTTCTTTTAGCCTTTTCGCATGAAAACAGGGTCCAAAATCATGGGTTTTCGTTCAGCAGTGGAAGTAGGAGGCGCGCTCTACAATAGGCAAGGGTTTTCAAGTCTGCAAGTACGTTTTAAACTGAGTTCCATGAACATTGTCCAAAATCATGTTTTAACCAAAATCCACAATGCGACCAGTTCAGCATATGAGAGGAGACACTGTTTGAGTGTAACAAACGTGAAACATTTCTTTTAGCCTTTTCGCATGAAAATAGGGTCCAAAATCATGCGTTTTCGTTCAGCAGTGGAAGTAGGAGGCGCGCTCTACAATAGGCAAGGGTTTTCAAGTCTGCAAGTAGGTTTTAAACTGAGTTCCATGAACATTGTCCAAAATCATGTTTTAACCAAAATCCACAATGCGACCAGTTCAGCATATGAGAGGAGACACTGTTTGAGTGTAACAAACGTGAAACATTTCTTTTAGCCTTTTCGCATGAAAACAGGGTCCAAAATCATGGGTTTTCGTTCAGCAGTGGAAGTAGGAGGCGCGCTCTACAATAGGCAAGGGTTTTCAAGTCTGCAAGTACGTTTTAAACTGAGTTCCATGAACATTGTCCAAAATCATGTTTTAACCAAAATCCACAATGCGACCAGTTCAGCATATGAGAGGAGACACTGTTTGAGTGTAACAAACGTGAAACATTTCTTTTAGCCTTTTCGCATGAAAACAGGGTCCAAAATCATGGGTTTTCGTTCAGCAGTGGAAGTAGGAGGCGCGCTCTACAATAGGCAAGGGTTTTCAAGTCTGCAAGTACGTTTTAAGCTGAGTTCCATGAACATTGTCCAAAATCATGTTTTAACCAAAATCCACAATGCGACCAGTTCAGCATATGAGAGGAGACACTGTTTGAGTGTAACAAACGTGAAACATTTCTTTTAGCCTTTTCGCATGAAAACAGGGTCCAAAATCATGGGTTTTCGTTCAGCAGTGGAAGTAGGAGGCGCGCTCTACAATAGGCAAGGGTTTTCAAGTCTGCAAGTACGTTTTAAGCTGAGTTCCATGAACATTGTCCAAAATCATGTTTTAACCAAAATCCACAATGCGACCAGTTCAGCATATGAGAAGAGACACTGTTTGAGTGTAACAAACGTGAAACATTTCTTTTAGCCTTTTCGCATGAAAACAGGGTCCAAAATCATGGGTTTTCGTTCAGCAGTGGAAGTAGGAGGCGCGCTCTACAATAGGCAAGGGTTTTCAAGTCTGCAAGTACGTTTTAAGCTGAGTTCCATGAACATTGTCCAAAATCATGTTTTAACCAAAATCCACAATGCGACCAGTTCAGCATATGAGAAGAGACACTGTTTGAGTGTAACAAACGTGAAACATTTCTTTTAGCCTTTTCGCATGAAAACAGGGTCCAAAATCATGGGTTTTCGTTCAGCAGTGGAAGTAGGAGGCGCTTTCTACAATAGGCAAGGGTTTTCAAGTCTGCAAGTACGTTTTAAGCTGAGTTCCATGAACATTGTCCAAAATCATGTTTTAACCAAAATCCACAATGCGACCAGTTCAGCATATGAGAAGGGACACTGTTTGAGTGTAACAAACGTGAAACATTTCTTTTAGCCTTTTCGCATGAAAACAGGGTCCAAAATCATGGGTTTTCGTTCAGCAGTGGAAGTAGGAGGCGCGCTCTACAATAGGCAAGGGTTTTCAAGTCTGCAAGTACGTTTTAAACTGAGTTCCATGAACATTGTCCAAAATCATGTTTTAACCAAAATCCACAATGCGACCAGTTCAGCATATGAGAGGAGACACTGTTTGAGTGTAACAAACGTGAAACATTTCTTTTAGCCTTTTCGCATGAAAACAGGGTCCAAAATCATGGGTTTTCGTTCAGCAGTGGAAGTAGGAGGCGCGCTCTACAATAGGCAAGGGTTTTCAAGTCTGCAAGTACGCTTTAAGCTGAGTTCCATGAACATTGTCCAAAATCATGTTTTAACCAAAATCCACAATGCGACCAGTTCAGCATATGAGAAGAGACACTGTTTGAGTGTAACAAACGTGAAACATTTCTTTTAGCCTTTTCGCATGAAAACAGGGTCCAAAATCATGGGTTTTCGTTCAGCAGTGGAAGTAGGAGGCGCTTTCTACAATAGGCAAGGGTTTTCAAGTCTGCAAGTACGTTTTAAGCTGAGTTCCATGAACATTGTCCAAAATCATGTTTTAACCAAAATCCACAATGCGACCAGTTCAGCATATGAGAAGAGACACTGTTTGAGTGTAACAAACGTGAAACATTTCTTTTAGCCTTTTCGCATGAAAACAGGGTCCAAAATCATGGGTTTTCGTTCAGCAGTGGAAGTAGGAGGCGCGCTCTACAAAAGGCAAGGGTTTTCAAGTCTGCAAGTACGTTTTAAACTGAGTTCCATGAACATTGTCCAAAATCATGTTTTAACCAAAATCCACAATGCGACCAGTTCAGCATATGAGAGGAGACACTGTTTGAGTGTAACAAACGTGAAACATTTCTTTTAGCCTTTTCGCATGAAAATAGGGTCCAAAATCATGCGTTTTCGTTCAGCAGTGGAAGTAGGAGGCGCGCTCTACAATAGGCAAGGGTTTTCAAGTCTGCAAGTACGTTTTAAACTGAGTTCCATGAACATTGTCCAAAATCATGTTTTAACCAAAATCCACAATGCGACCAGTTCAGCATATGAGAGGAGACACTGTTTGAGTGTAACAAACGTGAAACATTTATTTTAGCCTTTTCGCATGAAAACAGGGTCCAAAATCATGGGTTTTCGTTCAGCAGTGGAAGTAGGAGGCGCGCTCTACAATAGGCAAGGGTTTTCAAGTCTGCAAGTACGTTTTAAACTGAGTTCCATGAACATTGTCCAAAATCATGTTTTAACCAAAATCCACAATGCGACCAGTTCAGCATATGAGAGGAGACACTGTTTGAGTGTAACAAACGTGAAACATTTCTTTTAGCCTTTTCGCATGAAAACAGGGTCCAAAATCATGGGTTTTCGTTCAGCAGTGGAAGTAGGAGGCGCGCTCTACAATAGGCAAGGGTTTTCAAGTCTGCAAGTACGTTTTAAACTGAGTTCCATGAACATTGTCCAAAATCATGTTTTAACCAAAATCCACAATGCGACCAGTTCAGCATATGAGAGGAGACACTGTTTGAGTGTAACAAACGTGAAACATTTCTTTTAGCCTTTTCGCATGAAAATAGGGTCCAAAATCATGCGTTTTCGTTCAGCAGTGGAAGTAGGAGGCGCGCTCTACAATAGGCAAGGGTTTTCAAGTCTGCAAGTACGTTTTAAACTGAGTTCCATGAACATTGTCCAAAATCATGTTTTAACCAAAATCCACAATGCGACCAGTTCAGCATATGAGAGGAGACACTGTTTGAGTGTAACAAACGTGAAACATTTCTTTTAGCCTTTTCGCATGAAAACAGGGTCCAAAATCATGGGTTTTCGTTCAGCAGTGGAAGTAGGAGGCGCGCTCTACAATAGGCAAGGGTTTTCAAGTCTGCAAGTACGTTTTAAACTGAGTTCCATGAACATTGTCCAAAATCATGTTTTAACCAAAATCCACAATGCGACCAGTTCAGCATATGAGAGGAGACACTGTTTGAGTGTAACAAACGTGAAACATTTCTTTTAGCCTTTTCGCATGAAAACAGGGTCCAAAATCATGGGTTTTCGTTCAGCAGTGGAAGTAGGAGGCGCGCTCTACAATAGGCAAGGGTTTTCAAGTCTGCAAGTACGTTTTAAGCTGAGTTCCATGAACATTGTCCAAAATCATGTTTTAACCAAAATCCACAATGCGACCAGTTCAGCATATGAGAGGAGACACTGTTTGAGTGTAACAAACGTGAAACATTTCTTTTAGCCTTTTCGCATGAAAACAGGGTCCAAAATCATGGGTTTTCGTTCAGCAGTGGAAGTAGGAGGCGCGCTCTACAATAGGCAAGGGTTTTCAAGTCTGCAAGTACGTTTTAAGCTGAGTTCCATGAACATTGTCCAAAATCATGTTTTAACCAAAATCCACAATGCGACCAGTTCAGCATATGAGAAGAGACACTGTTTGAGTGTAACAAACGTGAAACATTTCTTTTAGCCTTTTCGCATGAAAACAGGGTCCAAAATCATGGGTTTTCGTTCAGCAGTGGATTAGGAGGCGCTTTCTACAATAGGCAAGGGTTTTCAAGTCTGCAAGTACGTTTTAAGCTGAGTTCCATGAACATTGTCCAAAATCATGTTTTAACCAAAATCCACAATGCGACCAGTTCAGCATATGAGAAGAGACACTGTTTGAGTGTAACAAACGTGAAACATTTCTTTTAGCCTTTTCGCATGAAAACAGGGTCCAAAATCATGGGTTTTCGTTCAGCAGTGGAAGTAGGAGGCGCGCTCTACAATAGGCAAGGGTTTTCAAGTCTGCAAGTCCGTTTTAAACTGAGTTCCATGAACATTGTCCAAAATCATGTTTTAACCAAAATCCACAATGCGACCAGTTCAGCATATGAGAGGAGACACTGTTTGAGTGTAACAAACGTGAAACATTTCTTTTAGCCTTTTCGCATGAAAACAGGGTCCAAAATCATGGGTTTTCGTTCAGCAGTGGAAGTAGGAGGCGCGCTCTACAATAGGCAAGGGTTTTCAAGTCTGCAAGTACGTTTTAAACTGAGTTCCATGAACATTGTCCAAAATCATGTTTTAACCAAAATCCACAATGCGACCAGTTCAGCATATGAGAGGAGACACTGTTTGAGTGTAACAAACGTGAAACATTTCTTTTAGCCTTTTCGCATGAAAATAGGGTCCAAAATCATGCGTTTTCGTTCAGCAGTGGAAGTAGGAGGCGCGCTCTACAATAGGCAAGGGTTTTCAAGTCTGCAAGTAGGTTTTAAACTGAGTTCCATGAACATTGTCCAAAATCATGTTTTAACCAAAATCCACAATGCGACCAGTTCAGCATATGAGAGGAGACACTGTTTGAGTGTAACAAACGTGAAACATTTCTTTTAGCCTTTTCGCATGAAAACAGGGTCCAAAATCATGGGTTTTCGTTCAGCAGTGGAAGTAGGAGGCGCGCTCTACAATAGGCAAGGGTTTTCAAGTCTGCAAGTACGTTTTAAACTGAGTTCCATGAACATTGTCCAAAATCATGTTTTAACCAAAATCCACAATGCGACCAGTTCAGCATATGAGAGGAGACACTGTTTGAGTGTAACAAACGTGAAACATTTCTTTTAGCCTTTTCGCATGAAAACAGGGTCCAAAATCATGGGTTTTCGTTCAGCAGTGGAAGTAGGAGGCGCGCTCTACAATAGGCAAGGGTTTTCAAGTCTGCAAGTACGTTTTAAGCTGAGTTCCATGAACATTGTCCAAAATCATGTTTTAACCAAAATCCACAATGCGACCAGTTCAGCATATGAGAGGAGACACTGTTTGAGTGTAACAAACGTGAAACATTTCTTTTAGCCTTTTCGCATGAAAACAGGGTCCAAAATCATGGGTTTTCGTTCAGCAGTGGAAGTAGGAGGCGCGCTCTACAATAGGCAAGGGTTTTCAAGTCTGCAAGTACGTTTTAAGCTGAGTTCCATGAACATTGTCCAAAATCATGTTTTAACCAAAATCCACAATGCGACCAGTTCAGCATATGAGAAGAGACACTGTTTGAGTGTAACAAACGTGAAACATTTCTTTTAGCCTTTTCGCATGAAAACAGGGTCCAAAATCATGGGTTTTCGTTCAGCAGTGGAAGTAGGAGGCGCGCTCTACAATAGGCAAGGGTTTTCAAGTCTGCAAGTACGTTTTAAGCTGAGTTCCATGAACATTGTCCAAAATCATGTTTTAACCAAAATCCACAATGCGACCAGTTCAGCATATGAGAAGAGACACTGTTTGAGTGTAACAAACGTGAAACATTTCTTTTAGCCTTTTCGCATGAAAACAGGGTCCAAAATCATGGGTTTTCGTTCAGCAGTGGAAGTAGGAGGCGCTTTCTACAATAGGCAAGGGTTTTCAAGTCTGCAAGTACGTTTTAAGCTGAGTTCCATGAACATTGTCCAAAATCATGTTTTAACCAAAATCCACAATGCGACCAGTTCAGCATATGAGAAGGGACACTGTTTGAGTGTAACAAACGTGAAACATTTCTTTTAGCCTTTTCGCATGAAAACAGGGTCCAAAATCATGGGTTTTCGTTCAGCAGTGGAAGTAGGAGGCGCGCTCTACAATAGGCAAGGGTTTTCAAGTCTGCAAGTACGTTTTAAACTGAGTTCCATGAACATTGTCCAAAATCATGTTTTAACCAAAATCCACAATGCGACCAGTTCAGCATATGAGAGGAGACACTGTTTGAGTGTAACAAACGTGAAACATTTCTTTTAGCCTTTTCGCATGAAAACAGGGTCCAAAATCATGGGTTTTCGTTCAGCAGTGGAAGTAGGAGGCGCGCTCTACAATAGGCAAGGGTTTTCAAGTCTGCAAGTACGCTTTAAGCTGAGTTCCATGAACATTGTCCAAAATCATGTTTTAACCAAAATCCACAATGCGACCAGTTCAGCATATGAGAAGAGACACTGTTTGAGTGTAACAAACGTGAAACATTTCTTTTAGCCTTTTCGCATGAAAACAGGGTCCAAAATCATGGGTTTTCGTTCAGCAGTGGAAGTAGGAGGCGCTTTCTACAATAGGCAAGGGTTTTCAAGTCTGCAAGTACGTTTTAAGCTGAGTTCCATGAACATTGTCCAAAATCATGTTTTAACCAAAATCCACAATGCGACCAGTTCAGCATATGAGAAGAGACACTGTTTGAGTGTAACAAACGTGAAACATTTCTTTTAGCCTTTTCGCATGAAAACAGGGTCCAAAATCATGGGTTTTCGTTCAGCAGTGGAAGTAGGAGGCGCGCTCTACAAAAGGCAAGGGTTTTCAAGTCTGCAAGTACGTTTTAAACTGAGTTCCATGAACATTGTCCAAAATCATGTTTTAACCAAAATCCACAATGCGACCAGTTCAGCATATGAGAGGAGACACTGTTTGAGTGTAACAAACGTGAAACATTTCTTTTAGCCTTTTCGCATGAAAATAGGGTCCAAAATCATGCGTTTTCGTTCAGCAGTGGAAGTAGGAGGCGCGCTCTACAATAGGCAAGGGTTTTCAAGTCTGCAAGTACGTTTTAAACTGAGTTCCATGAACATTGTCCAAAATCATGTTTTAACCAAAATCCACAATGCGACCAGTTCAGCATATGAGAGGAGACACTGTTTGAGTGTAACAAACGTGAAACATTTATTTTAGCCTTTTCGCATGAAAACAGGGTCCAAAATCATGGGTTTTCGTTCAGCAGTGGAAGTAGGAGGCGCGCTCTACAATAGGCAAGGGTTTTCAAGTCTGCAAGTACGTTTTAAACTGAGTTCCATGAACATTGTCCAAAATCATGTTTTAACCAAAATCCACAATGCGACCAGTTCAGCATATGAGAGGAGACACTGTTTGAGTGTAACAAACGTGAAACATTTCTTTTAGCCTTTTCGCATGAAAACAGGGTCCAAAATCATGGGTTTTCGTTCAGCAGTGGAAGTAGGAGGCGCGCTCTACAATAGGCAAGGGTTTTCAAGTCTGCAAGTACGTTTTAAACTGAGTTCCATGAACATTGTCCAAAATCATGTTTTAACCAAAATCCACAATGCGACCAGTTCAGCATATGAGAGGAGACACTGTTTGAGTGTAACAAACGTGAAACATTTCTTTTAGCCTTTTCGCATGAAAATAGGGTCCAAAATCATGCGTTTTCGTTCAGCAGTGGAAGTAGGAGGCGCGCTCTACAATAGGCAAGGGTTTTCAAGTCTGCAAGTACGTTTTAAACTGAGTTCCATGAACATTGTCCAAAATCATGTTTTAACCAAAATCCACAATGCGACCAGTTCAGCATATGAGAGGAGACACTGTTTGAGTGTAACAAACGTGAAACATTTCTTTTAGCCTTTTCGCATGAAAACAGGGTCCAAAATCATGGGTTTTCGTTCAGCAGTGGAAGTAGGAGGCGCGCTCTACAATAGGCAAGGGTTTTCAAGTCTGCAAGTACGTTTTAAACTGAGTTCCATGAACATTGTCCAAAATCATGTTTTAACCAAAATCCACAATGCGACCAGTTCAGCATATGAGAGGAGACACTGTTTGAGTGTAACAAACGTGAAACATTTCTTTTAGCCTTTTCGCATGAAAACAGGGTCCAAAATCATGGGTTTTCGTTCAGCAGTGGAAGTAGGAGGCGCGCTCTACAATAGGCAAGGGTTTTCAAGTCTGCAAGTACGTTTTAAGCTGAGTTCCATGAACATTGTCCAAAATCATGTTTTAACCAAAATCCACAATGCGACCAGTTCAGCATATGAGAGGAGACACTGTTTGAGTGTAACAAACGTGAAACATTTCTTTTAGCCTTTTCGCATGAAAACAGGGTCCAAAATCATGGGTTTTCGTTCAGCAGTGGAAGTAGGAGGCGCGCTCTACAATAGGCAAGGGTTTTCAAGTCTGCAAGTACGTTTTAAGCTGAGTTCCATGAACATTGTCCAAAATCATGTTTTAACCAAAATCCACAATGCGACCAGTTCAGCATATGAGAAGAGACACTGTTTGAGTGTAACAAACGTGAAACATTTCTTTTAGCCTTTTCGCATGAAAACAGGGTCCAAAATCATGGGTTTTCGTTCAGCAGTGGATTAGGAGGCGCTTTCTACAATAGGCAAGGGTTTTCAAGTCTGCAAGTACGTTTTAAGCTGAGTTCCATGAACATTGTCCAAAATCATGTTTTAACCAAAATCCACAATGCGACCAGTTCAGCATATGAGAAGAGACACTGTTTGAGTGTAACAAACGTGAAACATTTCTTTTAGCCTTTTCGCATGAAAACAGGGTCCAAAATCATGGGTTTTCGTTCAGCAGTGGAAGTAGGAGGCGCGCTCTACAATAGGCAAGGGTTTTCAAGTCTGCAAGTCCGTTTTAAACTGAGTTCCATGAACATTGTCCAAAATCATGTTTTAACCAAAATCCACAATGCGACCAGTTCAGCATATGAGAGGAGACACTGTTTGAGTGTAACAAACGTGAAACATTTCTTTTAGCCTTTTCGCATGAAAAAAGGGTCCAAAATCATGCGTTTTCGTTCAGCAGTGGAAGTAGGAGGCGCGCTCTACAATAGGCAAGGGTTTTCAAGTTTGCAAGTACGTTTTAAACTGAGTTCCATGAACATTGTCCAAAATCATGTTTTAACCAAAATCCACAATGCGACCAGTTCAGCATATGAGAGGAGACACTGTTTGAGTGTAACAAACGTGAAACATTTCTTTTAGCATTTTCGCATGAAAACAGGGTCCAAAATCATGGGTTTTCGTTCAGCAGTGGAAGTAGGAGGCGCGCTCTACAATAGGCAAGGGTTTTCAAGTCTGCAAGTACGTTTTAAACTGAGTTCCATGAACATTGTCCAAAATCATGTTTTAACCAAAATCCACAATGCGACCAGTTCAGCATATGAGAGGAGACACTGTTTGAGTGTAACAAACGTGAAACATTTCTTTTAGCCTTTTCGCATGAAAACAGGGTCCAAAATCATGGGTTTTCGTTCAGCAGTGGAAGTAGGAGGCGCTTTCTACAATAGGCAAGGGTTTTCAAGTCTGCAAGTACGTTTTAAGCTGAGTTCCATGAACATTGTCCAAAATCATGTTTTAACCAAAATCCACAATGCGACCAGTTCAGCATATGAGAGGAGACACTGTTTGAGTGTAACAAACGTGAAACATTTCTTTTAGCCTTTTCTCATGAAAATAGGGTCCAAAATCATGCGTTTTCGTTCAGCAGTGGAAGTAGGAGGCGCGCTCTACAATAGGCAAGGGTTTTCAAGTCTGCAAGTACGTTTTAAACTGAGTTCCATGAACATTGTCCAAAATCATGTTTTAACCAAAATCCACAATGCGACCAGTTCAGCATATGAGAGGAGACACTGTTTGAGTGTAACAAACGTGAAACATTTCTTTTAGCCTTTTCGCATGAAAACAGGGTCCAAAATCATGGGTTTTCGCTCAGCAGTGGAAGTAGGAGGCGCGCTCTACAATAGGCAAGGGTTTTCAAGTCTGCAAGTACGTTTTAAACTGAGTTCCATGAACATTGTCCAAAATCATGTTTTAACCAAAATCCACAATGCGACCAGTTCAGCATATGAGAAGAGACACTGTTTGAGTGTAACAAACGTGAAACATTTCTTTTAGCCTTTTCGCATGAAAACAGGGTCCAAAATCATGGGTTTTCGTTCAGCAGTGGAAGTAGGAGGCGCTTTCTACAATAGGCAAGGGTTTTCAAGTCTGCAAGTACGTTTTAAACTGAGTTCCATGAACATTGTCCAAAATCATGTTTTAACCAAAATCCACAATGCGACCAGTTCAGCATATGAGAGGAGACACTGTTTGAGTGTAACAAACGTGAAACATTTCTTTTAGCCTTTTCGCATGAAAACAGGGTCCAAAATCATGGGTTTTCGTTCAGCAGTGGAAGTAGGAGGCGCGCTCTACAATAGGCAAGGGTTTTCAAGTCTGCAAGTACGTTTTAAACTGAGTTCCATGAACATTGTCCAAAATCATGTTTTAACCAAAATCCACAATGCGACCAGTTCAGCATATGAGAGGAGACACTGTTTGAGTGTAACAAACGTGAAACATTTCTTTTAGCCTTTTCTCATGAAAATAGGGTCCAAAATCATGCGTTTTCGTTCAGCAGTGGAAGTAGGAGGCGCGCTCTACAATAGGCAAGGGTTTTCAAGTCTGCAAGTACGTTTTAAACTGAGTTCCATGAACATTGTCCAAAATCATGTTTTAACCAAAATCCACAATGCGACCAGTTCAGCATATGAGAGGAGACACTGTTTGAGTGTAACAAACGTGAAACATTTCTTTTAGCCTTTTCGCATGAAAACAGGGTCCAAAATCATGGGTTTTCGTTCAGCAGTGGAAGTAGGAGGCGCGCTCTACAATAGGCAAGGGTTTTCAAGTCTGCAAGTACGTTTTAAACTGAGTTCCATGAACATTGTCCAAAATCATGTTTTAACCAAAATCCACAATGCGACCAGTTCAGCATATGAGAGGAGACACTGTTTGAGTGTAACAAACGTGAAACATTTCTTTTAGCCTTTTCGCATGAAAATAGGGTCCAAAATCATGCGTTTTCGTTCAGCAGTGGAAGTAGGAGGCGCGGCCTACAATAGGCAAGGGTTTTCAAGTTTGCAAGTACGTTTTAAACTGAGTTCCATGAACATTGTCCAAAATCATGTTTTAACCAAAATCCACAATGCGACCAGTTCAGCATATGAGAGGAGACACTGTTTGAGTGTAACAAACGTGAAACATTTCTTTTAGCATTTTCGCATGAAAACAGGGTCCAAAATCATGGGTTTTCGTTCAGCAGTGGAAGTAGGAGGCGCGCTCTACAATAGGCAAGGGTTTTCAAGTCTGCAAGTACGTTTTAAACTGAGTTCCATGAACATTGTCCAAAATCATGTTTTAACCAAAATCCACAATGCGACCAGTTCAGCATATGAGAGGAGACACTGTTTACATTTACATTTACATTTACGTCATTTAGCAGACGCTCTTATCCAGAGCGACTTACAGTTAGTGAATACATGTTTTTTTTATACTGGCCCCCCGTGGGAATCGAACCCGCAACCCTGGCGTTGCAAACGCCATGCTCTATCAACTGAGCTACATCCCTGCCGGCCATTCCCTCCCCTACCCTGGACGACGCTGGGCCAATTGTGCGCCGCCCATGAGTCTCCTGGTCGCGGCCGGCTGCGACAGAGCCTGGATTCGAACCAGGATCTCTAGTGACACAGTTAGCACTGCGATGCATTGCCTTAGACCACTGCGCCACCCACCTTAGACCACTGCGCCACTTGAGTGTAACAAACGTGAAACATTTCTTTTAGCCTTTTCGCATTAAAACAGGGTCCAAAATCATGGGTTTTCGTTCAGCAGTGGAAGTAGGAGGCGCTTTCTACAATAGGCAAGGGTTTTCAAGTCTGCAAGTACGTTTTAAGCTGAGTTCCATGAACATTGTCCAAAATCATGTTTTAACCAAAATCCACAATGCGACCAGTTCAGCATATGAGAGGAGACACTGTTTGAGTGTAACAAACGTGAAACATTTCTTTTAGCCTTTTCTCATGAAAATAGGGTCCAAAATCATGCGTTTTCGTTCAGCAGTGGAAGTAGGAGGCGCGCTCTACAATAGGCAAGGGTTTTCAAGTCTGCAAGTACGTTTTAAACTGAGTTCCATGAACATTGTCCAAAATCATGTTTTAACCAAAATCCACAATGCGACCAGTTCAGCATATGAGAGGAGACACTGTTTGAGTGTAACAAACGTGAAACATTTCTTTTAGCCTTTTCGCATGAAAACAGGGTCCAAAATCATGGGTTTTCGCTCAGCAGTGGAAGTAGGAGGCGCGCTCTACAATAGGCAAGGGTTTTCAAGTCTGCAAGTACGTTTTAAACTGAGTTCCATGAACATTGTCCAAAATCATGTTTTAACCAAAATCCACAATGCGACCAGTTCAGCATATGAGAAGAGACACTGTTTGAGTGTAACAAACGTGAAACATTTCTTTTAGCCTTTTCGCATGAAAACAGGGTCCAAAATCATGGGTTTTCGTTCAGCAGTGGAAGTAGGAGGCGCTGTCTACAATAGGCAAGGGTTTTCAAGTCTGCAAGTACGTTTTAAACTGAGTTCCATGAACATTGTCCAAAATCATGTTTTAACCAAAATCCACAATGCGACCAGTTCAGCATATGAGAGGAGACACTGTTTGAGTGTAACAAACGTGAAACATTTCTTTTAGCCTTTTCGCATGAAAACAGGGTCCAAAATCATGGGTTTTCGTTCAGCAGTGGAAGTAGGAGGCGCGCTCTACAATAGGCAAGGGTTTTCAAGTCTGCAAGTACGTTTTAAACTGAGTTCCATGAACATTGTCCAAAATCATGTTTTAACCAAAATCCACAATGCGACCAGTTCAGCATATGAGAGGAGACACTGTTTGAGTGTAACAAACGTGAAACATTTCTTTTAGCCTTTTCTCATGAAAATAGGGTCCAAAATCATGCGTTTTCGTTCAGCAGTGGAAGTAGGAGGCGCGCTCTACAATAGGCAAGGGTTTTCAAGTCTGCAAGTACGTTTTAAACTGAGTTCCATGAACATTGTCCAAAATCATGTTTTAACCAAAATCCACAATGCGACCAGTTCAGCATATGAGAGGAGACACTGTTTGAGTGTAACAAACGTGAAACATTTCTTTTAGCCTTTTCGCATGAAAACAGGGTCCAAAATCATGGGTTTTCGTTCAGCAGTGGAAGTAGGAGGCGCGCTCTACAATAGGCAAGGGTTTTCAAGTCTGCAAGTACGTTTTAAACTGAGTTCCATGAACATTGTCCAAAATCATGTTTTAACCAAAATCCACAATGCGACCAGTTCAGCATATGAGAGGAGACACTGTTTGAGTGTAACAAACGTGAAACATTTCTTTTAGCCTTTTCGCATGAAAATAGGGTCCAAAATCATGCGTTTTCGTTCAGCAGTGGAAGTAGGAGGCGCGCTCTACAATAGGCAAGGGTTTTCAAGTCTGCAAGTACGTTTTAAACTGAGTTCCATGAACATTGTCCAAAATCATGTTTTAACCAAAATCCACAATGCGACCAGTTCAGCATATGAGAGGAGACACTGTTTGAGTGTAACAAACGTGAAACATTTCTTTTAGCCTTTTCGCATGAAAACAGGGTCCAAAATCATGGGTTTTCGTTCAGCAGTGGAAGTAGGAGGCGCGCTCTACAATAGGCAAGGGTTTTCAAGTCTGCAAGTACGTTTTAAACTGAGTTCCATGAACATTGTCCAAAATCATGTTTTAACCAAAATCCACAATGCGACCAGTTCAGCATATGAGAGGAGACACTGTTTGAGTGTAACAAACGTGAAACATTTCTTTTAGCCTTTTCGCATGAAAACAGGGTCCAAAATCATGGGTTTTCGTTCAGCAGTGGAAGTAGGAGGCGCGCTCTACAATAGGCAAGGGTTTTCAAGTCTGCAAGTACGTTTTAAGCTGAGTTCCATGAACATTGTCCAAAATCATGTTTTAACCAAAATCCACAATGCGACCAGTTCAGCATATGAGAGGAGACACTGTTTGAGTGTAACAAACGTGAAACATTTCTTTTAGCCTTTTCGCATGAAAACAGGGTCCAAAATCATGGGTTTTCGTTCAGCAGTGGAAGTAGGAGGCGCGCTCTACAATAGGCAAGGGTTTTCAAGTCTGCAAGTACGTTTTAAGCTGAGTTCCATGAACATTGTCCAAAATCATGTTTTAACCAAAATCCACAATGCGACCAGTTCAGCATATGAGAAGAGACACTGTTTGAGTGTAACAAACGTGAAACATTTCTTTTAGCCTTTTCGCATGAAAACAGGGTCCAAAATCATGGGTTTTCGTTCAGCAGTGGAAGTAGGAGGCGCGCTCTACAATAGGCAAGGGTTTTCAAGTCTGCAAGTACGTTTTAAACTGAGTTCCATGAACATTGTCCAAAATCATGTTTTAACCAAAATCCACAATGCGACCAGTTCAGCATATGAGAAGAGACACTGTTTGAGTGTAACAAACGTGAAACATTTCTTTTAGCCTTTTCGCATGAAAACAGGGTCCAAAATCATGGGTTTTCGTTCAGCAGTGGATTAGGAGGCGCTTTCTACAATAGGCAAGGGTTTTCAAGTCTGCAAGTACGTTTTAAGCTGAGTTCCATGAACATTGTCCAAAATCATGTTTTAACCAAAATCCACAATGCGACCAGTTCAGCATATGAGAAGAGACACTGTTTGAGTGTAACAAACGTGAAACATTTCTTTTAGCCTTTTCGCATGAAAACAGGGTCCAAAATCATGGGTTTTCGTTCAGCAGTGGAAGTAGGAGGCGCGCTCTACAATAGGCAAGGGTTTTCAAGTCTGCAAGTCCGTTTTAAACTGAGTTCCATGAACATTGTCCAAAATCATGTTTTAACCAAAATCCACAATGCGACCAGTTCAGCATATGAGAGGAGACACTGTTTGAGTGTAACAAACGTGAAACATTTCTTTTAGCCTTTTCGCATGAAAATAGGGTCCAAAATCATGCGTTTTCGTTCAGCAGTGGAAGTAGGAGGCGCGCTCTACAATAGGCAAGGGTTTTCAAGTCTGCAAGTACGTTTTAAACTGAGTTCCATGAACATTGTCCAAAATCATGTTTTAACCAAATTCCACAATGCGACCAGTTCAGCATATGAGAGGAGACACTGTTTGAGTGTAACAAACGTGAAACATTTCTTTTAGCCTTTTCGCATGAAAACAGGGTCCAAAATCATGGGTTTTCGTTCAGCAGTGGAAGTAGGAGGCGCGCTCTACAATAGGCAAGGGTTTTCAAGTCTGCAAGTACGTTTTAAACTGAGTTCCATGAACATTGTCCAAAATCATGTTTTAACCAAAATCCACAATGCGACCAGTTCAGCATATGAGAGGAGACACTGTTTGAGTGTAACAAACGTGAAACATTTCTTTTAGCCTTTTCGCATGAAAACAGGGTCCAAAATCATGGGTTTTCGTTCAGCAGTGGAAGTAGGAGGCGCTTTCTACAATAGGCAAGGGTTTTCAAGTCTGCAAGTACGTTTTAAGCTGAGTTCCATGAACATTGTCCAAAATCATGTTTTAACCAAAATCCACAATGCGACCAGTTCAGCATATGAGAGGAGACACTGTTTGAGTGTAACAAACGTGAAACATTTCTTTTAGCCTTTTCTCATGAAAATAGGGTCCAAAATCATGCGTTTTCGTTCAGCAGTGGAAGTAGGAGGCGCGCTCTACAATAGGCAAGGGTTTTCAAGTCTGCAAGTACGTTTTAAACTGAGTTCCATGAACATTGTCCAAAATCATGTTTTAACCAAAATCCACAATGCGACCAGTTCAGCATATGAGAGGAGACACTGTTTGAGTGTAACAAACGTGAAACATTTCTTTTAGCCTTTTCGCATGAAAACAGGGTCCAAAATCATGGGTTTTCGCTCAGCAGTGGAAGTAGGAGGCGCGCTCTACAATAGGCAAGGGTTTTCAAGTCTGCAAGTACGTTTTAAACTGAGTTCCATGAACATTGTCCAAAATCATGTTTTAACCAAAATCCACAATGCGACCAGTTCAGCATATGAGAGGAGACACTGTTTGAGTGTAACAAACGTGAAACATTTCTTTTAGCCTTTTCGCATGAAAACAGGGTCCAAAATCATGGGTTTTCGTTCAGCAGTGGAAGTAGGAGGCGCGCTCTACAATAGGCAAGGGTTTTCAAGTCTGCAAGTACGTTTTAAGCTGAGTTCCATGAACATTGTCCAAAATCATGTTTTAACCAAAATCCACAATGCGAACAGTTCAGCATATGAGAAGAGACACTGTTTGAGTGTAACAAACGTGAAACATTTCTTTTAGCCTTTTCGCATGAAAACAGGGTCCAAAATCATGGGTTTTCGTTCAGCAGTGGAAGTAGGAGGCGCGCTCTACAATAGGCAAGGGTTTTCAAGTCTGCAAGTACGTTTTAAGCTGAGTTCCATGAACATTGTCCAAAATCATGTTTTAACCAAAATCCACAATGCGACCAGTTCAGCATATGAGAAGAGACACTGTTTGAGTGTAACAAACGTGAAACATTTCTTTTAGCCTTTTCGCATGAAAACAGGGTCCAAAATCATGGGTTTTCGTTCAGCAGTGGAAGTAGGAGGCGCTTTCTACAATAGGCAAGGGTTTTCAAGTCTGCAAGTACGTTTTAAGCTGAGTTCCATGAACATTGTCCAAAATCATGTTTTAACCAAAATCCACAATGCGACCAGTTCAGCATATGAGAAGAGACACTGTTTGAGTGTAACAAACGTGAAACATTTCTTTTAGCCTTTTCGCATGAAAATAGGGTCCAAAATCATGCGTTTTCGTTCAGCAGTGGAAGTAGGAGGCGCGCTCTACAATAGGCAAGGGTTTTCAAGTCTGCAAGTACGTTTTAAACTGAGTTCCATGAACATTGTCCAAAATCATGTTTTAACCAAAATCCACAATGCGACCAGTTCAGCATATGAGAGGAGACACTGTTTGAGTGTAACAAACGTGAAACATTTCTTTTAGCCTTTTCGCATGAAAACAGGGTCCAAAATCATGGGTTTTCGTTCAGCAGTGGAAGTAGGAGGCGCGCTCTACAATAGGCAAGGGTTTTCAAGTCTGCAAGTACGTTTTAAACTGAGTTCCATGAACATTGTCCAAAATCATGTTTTAACCAAAATCCACAATGCGACCAGTTCAGCATATGAGAGGAGACACTGTTTGAGTGTAACAAACGTGAAACATTTCTTTTAGCCTTTTCGCATGAAAACAGGGTCCAAAATCATGGGTTTTCGTTCAGCAGTGGAAGTAGGAGGCGCTTTCTACAATAGGCAAGGGTTTTCAAGTCTGCAAGTACGTTTTAAGCTGAGTTCCATGAACATTGTCCAAAATCATGTTTTAACCAAAATCCACAATGCGACCAGTTCAGCATATGAGAGGAGACACTGTTTGAGTGTAACAAACGTGAAACATTTCTTTTAGCCTTTTCGCATGAAAACAGGGTCCAAAATCATGGGTTTTCGTTCAGCAGTGGAAGTAGGAGGCGCGCTCTACAATAGGCAAGGGTTTTCAAGTCTGCAAGTACGTTTTAAACTGAGTTCCATGAACATTGTCCAAAATCATGTTTTAACCAAAATCCACAATGCGACCAGTTCAGCATATGAGAGGAGACACTGTTTGAGTGTAACAAACGTGAAACATTTCTTTTAGCCTTTTCGCATGAAAACAGGGTCCAAAATCATGGGTTTTCGTTCAGCAGTGGAAGTAGGAGGCGCGCTCTACAATAGGCAAGGGTTTTCAAGTCTGCAAGTACGTTTTAAGCTGAGTTCCATGAACATTGTCCAAAATCATGTTTTAACCAAAATCCACAATGCGACCAGTTCAGCATATGAGAAGAGACACTGTTTGAGTGTAACAAACGTGAAACATTTCTTTTAGCCTTTTCGCATGAAAACAGGGTCCAAAATCATGGGTTTTCGTTCAGCAGTGGAAGTAGGAGGCGCGCTCTACAATAGGCAAGGGTTTTCAAGTCTGCAAGTCCGTTTTAAACTGAGTTCCATGAACATTGTCCAAAATCATGTTTTAACCAAAATCCACAATGCGACCAGTTCAGCATATGAGAGGAGACACTGTTTGAGTGTAACAAACGTGAAACATTTCTTTTAGCCTTTTCGCATGAAAATAGGGTCCAAAATCATGCGTTTTCGTTCAGCAGTGGAAGTAGGAGGCGCGCTCTACAATAGGCAAGGGTTTTCAAGTCTGCAAGTACGTTTTAAACTGAGTTCCATGAACATTGTCCAAAATCATGTTTTAACCAAAATCCACAATGCGACCAGTTCAGCATATGAGAGGAGACACTGTTTGAGTGTAACAAACGTGAAACATTTCTTTTAGCCTTTTCGCATGAAAACAGGGTCCAAAATCATGGGTTTTCGTTCAGCAGTGGAAGTAGGAGGCGCGCTCTACAATAGGCAAGGGTTTTCAAGTCTGCAAGTACGTTTTAAACTGAGTTCCATGAACATTGTCCAAAATCATGTTTTAACCAAAATCCACAATGCGACCAGTTCAGCATATGAGAGGAGACACTGTTTGAGTGTAACAAACGTGAAACATTTCTTTTAGCCTTTTCGCATGAAAACAGGGTCCAAAATCATGGGTTTTCGTTCAGCAGTGGAAGTAGGAGGCGCTTTCTACAATAGGCAAGGGTTTTCAAGTCTGCAAGTACGTTTTAAGCTGAGTTCCATGAACATTGTCCAAAATCATGTTTTAACCAAAATCCACAATGCGACCAGTTCAGCATATGAGAGGAGACACTGTTTGAGTGTAACAAACGTGAAACATTTCTTTTAGCCTTTTCTCATGAAAATAGGGTCCAAAATCATGCGTTTTCGTTCAGCAGTGGAAGTAGGAGGCGCGCTCTACAATAGGCAAGGGTTTTCAAGTCTGCAAGTACGTTTTAAACTGAGTTCCATGAACATTGTCCAAAATCATGTTTTAACCAAAATCCACAATGCGACCAGTTCAGCATATGAGAGGAGACACTGTTTGAGTGTAACAAACGTGAAACATTTCTTTTAGCCTTTTCGCATGAAAACAGGGTCCAAAATCATGGGTTTTCGCTCAGCAGTGGAAGTAGGAGGCGCGCTCTACAATAGGCAAGGGTTTTCAAGTCTGCAAGTACGTTTTAAACTGAGTTCCATGAACATTGTCCAAAATCATGTTTTAACCAAAATCCACAATGCGACCAGTTCAGCATATGAGAGGAGACACTGTTTGAGTGTAACAAACGTGAAACATTTCTTTTAGCCTTTTCGCATGAAAACAGGGTCCAAAATCATGGGTTTTCGTTCAGCAGTGGAAGTAGGAGGCGCGCTCTACAATAGGCAAGGGTTTTCAAGTCTGCAAGTACGTTTTAAGCTGAGTTCCATGAACATTGTCCAAAATCATGTTTTAACCAAAATCCACAATGCGAACAGTTCAGCATATGAGAAGAGACACTGTTTGAGTGTAACAAACGTGAAACATTTCTTTTAGCCTTTTCGCATGAAAACAGGGTCCAAAATCATGGGTTTTCGTTCAGCAGTGGAAGTAGGAGGCGCGCTCTACAATAGGCAAGGGTTTTCAAGTCTGCAAGTACGTTTTAAGCTGAGTTCCATGAACATTGTCCAAAATCATGTTTTAACCAAAATCCACAATGCGACCAGTTCAGCATATGAGAAGAGACACTGTTTGAGTGTAACAAACGTGAAACATTTCTTTTAGCCTTTTCGCATGAAAACAGGGTCCAAAATCATGGGTTTTCGTTCAGCAGTGGAAGTAGGAGGCGCTTTCTACAATAGGCAAGGGTTTTCAAGTCTGCAAGTACGTTTTAAGCTGAGTTCCATGAACATTGTCCAAAATCATGTTTTAACCAAAATCCACAATGCGACCAGTTCAGCATATGAGAAGAGACACTGTTTGAGTGTAACAAACGTGAAACATTTCTTTTAGCCTTTTCGCATGAAAATAGGGTCCAAAATCATGCGTTTTCGTTCAGCAGTGGAAGTAGGAGGCGCGCTCTACAATAGGCAAGGGTTTTCAAGTCTGCAAGTACGTTTTAAACTGAGTTCCATGAACATTGTCCAAAATCATGTTTTAACCAAAATCCACAATGCGACCAGTTCAGCATATGAGAGGAGACACTGTTTGAGTGTAACAAACGTGAAACATTTCTTTTAGCCTTTTCGCATGAAAACAGGGTCCAAAATCATGGGTTTTCGTTCAGCAGTGGAAGTAGGAGGCGCGCTCTACAATAGGCAAGGGTTTTCAAGTCTGCAAGTACGTTTTAAACTGAGTTCCATGAACATTGTCCAAAATCATGTTTTAACCAAAATCCACAATGCGACCAGTTCAGCATATGAGAGGAGACACTGTTTGAGTGTAACAAACGTGAAACATTTCTTTTAGCCTTTTCGCATGAAAACAGGGTCCAAAATCATGGGTTTTCGTTCAGCAGTGGAAGTAGGAGGCGCTTTCTACAATAGGCAAGGGTTTTCAAGTCTGCAAGTACGTTTTAAGCTGAGTTCCATGAACATTGTCCAAAATCATGTTTTAACCAAAATCCACAATGCGACCAGTTCAGCATATGAGAGGAGACACTGTTTGAGTGTAACAAACGTGAAACATTTCTTTTAGCCTTTTCGCATGAAAACAGGGTCCAAAATCATGGGTTTTCGTTCAGCAGTGGAAGTAGGAGGCGCGCTCTACAATAGGCAAGGGTTTTCAAGTCTGCAAGTACGTTTTAAACTGAGTTCCATGAACATTGTCCAAAATCATGTTTTAACCAAAATCCACAATGCGACCAGTTCAGCATATGAGAGGAGACACTGTTTGAGTGTAACAAACGTGAAACATTTCTTTTAGCCTTTTCGCATGAAAACAGGGTCCAAAATCATGGGTTTTCGTTCAGCAGTGGAAGTAGGAGGCGCGCTCTACAATAGGCAAGGGTTTTCAAGTCTGCAAGTACGTTTTAAGCTGAGTTCCATGAACATTGTCCAAAATCATGTTTTAACCAAAATCCACAATGCGACCAGTTCAGCATATGAGAAGAGACACTGTTTGAGTGTAACAAACGTGAAACATTTCTTTTAGCCTTTTCGCATGAAAACAGGGTCCAAAATCATGGGTTTTCGTTCAGCAGTGGAAGTAGGAGGCGCGCTCTACAATAGGCAAGGGTTTTCAAGTCTGCAAGTACGTTTTAAGCTGAGTTCCATGAACATTGTCCAAAATCATGTTTTAACCAAAATCCACAATGCGACCAGTTCAGCATATGAGAAGAGACACTGTTTGAGTGTAACAAACGTGAAACATTTCTTTTAGCCTTTTCGCATGAAAACAGGGTCCAAAATCATGGGTTTTCGTTCAGCAGTGGAAGTAGGAGGCGCTTTCTACAATAGGCAAGGGTTTTCAAGTCTGCAAGTACGTTTTAAGCTGAGTTCCATGAACATTGTCCAAAATCATGTTTTAACCAAAATCCACAATGCGACCAGTTCAGCATATGAGAAGAGACACTGTTTGAGTGTAACAAACGTGAAACATTTCTTTTAGCCTTTTCGCATGAAAATAGGGTCCAAAATCATGCGTTTTCGTTCAGCAGTGGAAGTAGGAGGCGCGCTCTACAATAGGCAAGGGTTTTCAAGTCTGCAAGTACGTTTTAAACTGAGTTCCATGAACATTGTCCAAAATCATGTTTTAACCAAAATCCACAATGCGACCAGTTCAGCATATGAGAGGAGACACTGTTTGAGTGTAACAAACGTGAAACATTTCTTTTAGCCTTTTCGCATGAAAACAGGGTCCAAAATCATGGGTTTTCGTTCAGCAGTGGAAGTAGGAGGCGCGCTCTACAATAGGCAAGGGTTTTCAAGTCTGCAAGTACGTTTTAAACTGAGTTCCATGAACATTGTCCAAAATCATGTTTTAACCAAAATCCACAATGCGACCAGTTCAGCATATGAGAGGAGACACTGTTTGAGTGTAACAAACGTGAAACATTTCTTTTAGCCTTTTCGCATGAAAACAGGGTCCAAAATCATGGGTTTTCGTTCAGCAGTGGAAGTAGGAGGCGCTTTCTACAATAGGCAAAGGTTTTCAAGTCTGCAAGTACGTTTTAAGCTGAGTTCCATGAACATTGTCCAAAATCATGTTTTAACCAAAATCCACAATGCGACCAGTTCAGCATATGAGAAGAGACACTGTTTGAGTGTAACAAACGTGAAACATTTCTTTTAGCCTTTTTGCATGAAAACAGGGTCCAAAATCATGGGTTTTCGTTCAGCAGTGGAAGTAGGAGGCGCGCTCTACAAAAGGCAAGGGTTTTCAAGTCTGCAAGTACGTTTTAAACTGAGTTCCATGAACATTGTCCAAAATCATGTTTTAACCAAAATCCACAATGCGACCAATTCAGCATATGAGAGGAGACACTGTTTGAGTGTAACAAACGTGAAACATTTCTTTTAGCCTTTTCGCATGAAAATAGGGTCCAAAATCATGCGTTTTCGTTCAGCAGTGGAAGTAGGAGGCGCGCTCTACAATAGGCAAGGGTTTTCAAGTCTGCAAGTACGTTTTAAACTGAGTTCCATGAACATTGTCCAAAATCATGTTTTAACCAAAATCCACAATGCGACCAGTTCAGCATATGAGAGGAGACACTGTTTGAGTGTAACAAACGTGAAACATTTCTTTTAGCCTTTTCGCATGAAAACAGGGTCCAAAATCATGGGTTTTCGTTCAGCAGTGGAAGTAGGAGGCGCGCTCTACAACAGGCAAGGGTTTTCAAGTCTGCAAGTACGTTTTAAACTGAGTTCCATGAACATTGTCCAAAATCATGTTTTAACCAAAATCCACAATGCGACCAGTTCAGCATATGAGAGGAGACACTGTTTGAGTGTAACAAACGTAAAACATTTCTTTTAGCCTTTTCGCATGAAAACAGGGTCCAAAATCATGGGTTTTCGTTCAGCAGTGGAAGTAGGAGGCGCGCTCTACAATAGGCAAGGGTTTTCAAGTCTGCAAGTACGTTTTAAACTGAGTTCCATGAACATTGTCCAAAATCATGTTTTAACCAAAATCCACAATGCGACCAGTTCAGCATATGAGAGGAGACACTGTTTGAGTGTAACAAACGTGAAACATTTCTTTTAGCCTTTTCTCATGAAAATAGGGTCCAAAATCATGCGTTTTCGTTCAGCAGTGGAAGTAGGAGGCGCGCTCTACAATAGGCAAGGGTTTTCAAGTCTGCAAGTACGTTTTAAACTGAGTTCCATGAACATTGTCCAAAATCATGTTTTAACCAAAATCCACAATGCGACCAGTTCAGCATATGAGAGGAGACACTGTTTGAGTGTAACAAACGTGAAACATTTCTTTTAGCCTTTTCGCATGAAAACAGGGTCCAAAATCATGGGTTTTCGTTCAGCAGTGGAAGTAGGAGGCGCGCTCTACAATAGGCAAGGGTTTTCAAGTCTGCAAGTACGTTTTAAACTGAGTTCCATGAACATTGTCCAAAATCATGTTTTAACCAAAATCCACAATGCGACCAGTTCAGCATATGAGAGGAGACACTGTTTGAGTGTAACAAACGTGAAACATTTCTTTTAGCCTTTTCGCATGAAAACAGGGTCCAAAATCATGGGTTTTCGTTCAGCAGTGGAAGTAGGAGGCGCGCTCTACAATAGGCAAGGGTTTTCAAGTCTGCAAGTACGTTTTAAACTGAGTTCCATGAACATTGTCCAAAATCATGTTTTAACCAAAATCCACAATGCGACCAGTTCAGCATATGAGAGGAGACACTGTTTGAGTGTAACAAACGTGAAACATTTCTTTTAGCCTTTTCGCATGAAAACAGGGTCCAAAATCATGGGTTTTCGTTCAGCAGTGGAAGTAGGAGGCGCGCTCTACAATAGGCAAGGGTTTTCAAGTCTGCAAGTACGTTTTAAACTGAGTTCCATGAACATTGTCCAAAATCATGTTTTAACCAAAATCCACAATGCGACCAGTTCAGCATATGAGAGGAGACACTGTTTGAGTGTAACAAACGTGAAACATTTCTTTTAGCCTTTTCGCATGAAAACAGGGTCCAAAATCATGGGTTTTCGTTCAGCAGTGGAAGTAGGAGGCGCGCTCTACAATAGGCAAGGGTTTTCAAGTCTGCAAGTACGTTTTAAGCTGAGTTCCATGAACATTGTCCAAAATCATGTTTTAACCAAAATCCACAATGCGACCAGTTCAGTATATGAGAAGAGACACTGTTTGAGTGTAACAAACGTGAAACATTTCTTTTAGCCTTTTCGCATGAAAACAGGGTCCAAAATCATGGGTTTTCGTTCAGCAGTGGAAGTAGGAGGCGCGCTCTACAATAGGCAAGGGTTTTCAAGTCTGCAAGTACGTTTTAAACTGAGTTCCATGAACATTGTCCAAAATCATGTTTTAACCAAAATCCACAATGCGACCAGTTCAGCATATGAGAGGAGACACTGTTTGAGTGTAACAAACGTGAAACATTTCTTTTAGCCTTTTCGCATGAAAACAGGGTCCAAAATCATGGGTTTTCGTTCAGCAGTGGAAGTAGGAGGCGCGCTCTACAATAGGCAAGGGTTTTCAAGTCTGCAAGTACGTTTTAAACTGAGTTCCATGAACATTGTCCAAAATCATGTTTTAACCAAAATCCACAATGCGACCAGTTCAGCATATGAGAGGAGACACTGTTTGAGTGTAACAAACGTGAAACATTTCTTTTAGCCTTTTCGCATGAAAACAGGGTCCAAAATCATGGGTTTTCGTTCAGCAGTGGAAGTAGGAGGCGCGCTCTACAATAGGCAAGGGTTTTCAAGTCTGCAAGTACGTTTTAAACTGAGTTCCATGAACATTGTCCAAAATCATGTTTTAACCAAAATCCACAATGCGACCAGTTCAGCATATGAGAAGAGACACTGTTTGAGTGTAACAAACGTGAAACATTTCTTTTAGCATTTTCGCATGAAAACAGGGTCCAAAATCATGGGTTTTCGTTCAGCAGTGGAAGTAGGAGGCGCGCTCTACAATAGGCAAGGGTTTTCAAGTCTGCAAGTACGTTTTAAACTGAGTTCCATGAACATTGTCCAAAATCATGTTTTAACCAAAATCCACAATGCGACCAGTTCAGCATATGAGAGGAGACACTGTTTGAGTGTAACAAACGTGAAACATTTCTTTTAGCCTTTTCGCATGAAAACAGGGTCCAAAATCATGGGTTTTCGTTCAGCAGTGGAAGTAGGAGGCGCGCTCTACAATAGGCAAGGGTTTTCAAGTCTGCAAGTACGTTTTAAACTGAGTTCCATGAACATTGTCCAAAATCATGTTTTAACCAAAATCCACAATGCGACCAGTTCAGCATATAGAGGAGACACTGTTTGAGTGTAACAAACGTGAAACATTTCTTTTAGCCTTTTCGCATGAAAACAGGGTCCAAAATCATGGGTTTTCGTTCAGCAGTGGAAGTAGGAGGCGCGCTCTACAATAGGCAAGGGTTTTCAAGTCTGCAAGTACGTTTTAAGCTGAGTTCCATGAACATTGTCCAAAATCATGTTTTAACCAAAATCCACAATGCGACCAGTTCAGTATATGAGAAGAGACACTGTTTGAGTGTAACAAACGTGAAACATTTCTTTTAGCCTTTTCGCATGAAAACAGGGTCCAAAATCATGGGTTTTCGTTCAGCAGTGGAAGTAGGAGGCGCGCTCTACAATAGGCAAGGGTTTTCAAGTCTGCAAGTACGTTTTAAACTGAGTTCCATGAACATTGTCCAAAATCATGTTTTAACCAAAATCCACAATGCGACCAGTTCAGCATATGAGAGGAGACACTGTTTGAGTGTAACAAACGTGAAACATTTCTTTTAGCCTTTTCGCATGAAAACAGGGTCCAAAATCATGGGTTTTCGTTCAGCAGTGGAAGTAGGAGGCGCGCTCTACAATAGGCAAGGGTTTTCAAGTCTGCAAGTACGTTTTAAACTGAGTTCCATGAACATTGTCCAAAATCATGTTTTAACCAAAATCCACAATGCGACCAGTTCAGCATATGAGAGGAGACACTGTTTGAGTGTAACAAACGTGAAACATTTCTTTTAGCCTTTTCGCATGAAAACAGGGTCCAAAATCATGGGTTTTCGTTCAGCAGTGGAAGTAGGAGGCGCGCTCTACAATAGGCAAGGGTTTTCAAGTCTGCAAGTACGTTTTAAACTGAGTTCCATGAACATTGTCCAAAATCATGTTTTAACCAAAATCCACAATGCGACCAGTTCAGCATATGAGAGGAGACACTGTTTGAGTGTAACAAACGTGAAACATTTCTTTTAGCCTTTTCGCATGAAAACAGGGTCCAAAATCATGGGTTTTCGTTCAGCAGTGGAAGTAGGAGGCGCGCTCTACAATAGGCAAGGGTTTTCAAGTCTGCAAGTACGTTTTAAACTGAGTTCCATGAACATTGTCCAAAATCATGTTTTAACCAAAATCCACAATGCGACCAGTTCAGCATATGAGAGGAGACACTGTTTGAGTGTAACAAACGTGAAACATTTCTTTTAGCCTTTTCGCATGAAAACAGGGTCCAAAATCATGGGTTTTCGTTCAGCAGTGGAAGTAGGAGGCGCGCTCTACAATAGGCAAGGGTTTTCAAGTCTGCAAGTACGTTTTAAACTGAGTTCCATGAACATTGTCCAAAATCATGTTTTAACCAAAATCCACAATGCGACCAGTTCAGCATATGAGAGGAGACACTGTTTGAGTGTAACAAACGTGAAACATTTCTTTTAGCCTTTTCGCATGAAAACAGGGTCCAAAATCATGGGTTTTCGTTCAGCAGTGGAAGTAGGAGGCGCGCTCTACAATAGGCAAGGGTTTTCAAGTCTGCAAGTACGTTTTAAACTGAGTTCCATGAACATTGTCCAAAATCATGTTTTAACCAAAATCCACAATGCGACCAGTTCAGCATATGAGAGGAGACACTGTTTGAGTGTAACAAACGTGAAACATTTCTTTTAGCCTTTTCGCATGAAAACAGGGTCCAAAATCATGGGTTTTCGTTCAGCAGTGGAAGTAGGAGGCGCGCTCTACAATAGGCAAGGGTTTTCAAGTCTGCAAGTACGTTTTAAACTGAGTTCCATGAACATTGTCCAAAATCATGTTTTAACCAAAATCCACAATGCGACCAGTTCAGCATATGAGAGGAGACACTGTTTGAGTGTAACAAACGTGAAACATTTCTTTTAGCCTTTTCGCATGAAAACAGGGTCCAAAATCATGGGTTTTCGTTCAGCAGTGGAAGTAGGAGGCGCGCTCTACAATAGGCAAGGGTTTTCAAGTCTGCAAGTACGTTTTAAACTGAGTTCCATGAACATTGTCCAAAATCATGTTTTAACCAAAATCCACAATGCGACCAGTTCAGCATATGAGAGGAGACACTGTTTGAGTGTAACAAACGTGAAACATTTCTTTTAGCCTTTTCGCATGAAAACAGGGTCCAAAATCATGGGTTTTCGTTCAGCAGTGGAAGTAGGAGGCGCGCTCTACAATAGGCAAGGGTTTTCAAGTCTGCAAGTACGTTTTAAACTGAGTTCCATGAACATTGTCCAAAATCATGTTTTAACCAAAATCCACAATGCGACCAGTTCAGCATATGAGAGGAGACACTGTTTGAGTGTAACAAACGTGAAACATTTCTTTTAGCCTTTTCGCATGAAAACAGGGTCCAAAATCATGGGTTTTCGTTCAGCAGTGGAAGTAGGAGGCGCGCTCTACAATAGGCAAGGGTTTTCAAGTCTGCAAGTACGTTTTAAACTGAGTTCCATGAACATTGTCCAAAATCATGTTTTAACCAAAATCCACAATGCGACCAGTTCAGCATATGAGAGGAGACACTGTTTGAGTGTAACAAACGTGAAACATTTCTTTTAGCCTTTTCGCATGAAAACAGGGTCCAAAATCATGGGTTTTCGTTCAGCAGTGGAAGTAGGAGGCGCGCTCTACAATAGGCAAGGGTTTTCAAGTCTGCAAGTACGTTTTAAACTGAGTTCCATGAACATTGTCCAAAATCATGTTTTAACCAAAATCCACAATGCGACCAGTTCAGCATATGAGAGGAGACACTGTTTGAGTGTAACAAACGTGAAACATTTCTTTTAGCCTTTTCGCATGAAAACAGGGTCCAAAATCATGGGTTTTCGTTCAGCAGTGGAAGTAGGAGGCGCGCTCTACAATAGGCAAGGGTTTTCAAGTCTGCAAGTACGTTTTAAACTGAGTTCCATGAACATTGTCCAAAATCATGTTTTAACCAAAATCCACAATGCGACCAGTTCAGCATATGAGAGGAGACACTGTTTGAGTGTAACAAACGTGAAACATTTCTTTTAGCCTTTTCGCATGAAAACAGGGTCCAAAATCATGGGTTTTCGTTCAGCAGTGGAAGTAGGAGGCGCGCTCTACAATAGGCAAGGGTTTCAAGTCTGCAAGTACGTTTTAAACTGAGTTCCATGAACATTGTCCAAAATCATGTTTTAACCAAAATCCACAATGCGACCAGTTCAGCATATGAGAGGAGACACTGTTTGAGTGTAACAAACGTGAAACATTTCTTTTAGCCTTTTCGCATGAAAACAGGGTCCAAAATCATGGGTTTTCGTTCAGCAGTGGAAGTAGGAGGCGCGCTCTACAATAGGCAAGGGTTTTCAAGTCTGCAAGTACGTTTTAAACTGAGTTCCATGAACATTGTCCAAAATCATGTTTTAACCAAAATCCACAATGCGACCAGTTCAGCATATGAGAGGAGACACTGTTTGAGTGTAACAAACGTGAAACATTTCTTTTAGCCTTTTCGCATGAAAACAGGGTCCAAAATCATGGGTTTTCGTTCAGCAGTGGAAGTAGGAGGCGCGCTCTACAATAGGCAAGGGTTTTCAAGTCTGCAAGTACGTTTTAACTGAGTTCCATGAACATTGTCCAAAATCATGTTTTAACCAAAATCCACAATGCGACCAGTTCAGCATATGAGAGGAGACACTGTTTGAGTGTAACAAACGTGAAACATTTCTTTTAGCCTTTTCGCATGAAAACAGGTCCAAATCATGGGTTTTCGTTCAGCAGTGGAAGTAGGAGGCGCGCTCTACAATAGGCAAGGGTTTTCAAGTCTGCAAGTACGTTTTAAGTTGAGTTCCATGAACATTGTCCAAATCATGT
>NW_028158452.1:20000-21154 GCF_964263955.1 Coregonus lavaretus | reverse complement strand
TGCTGATCCTAGATCTGTGCCTATGTGTCACGATCGTCATTAGATGAAACGGGCCAAGGCGCAGCGTGATAAGCGTACATGATTTATTAGATGTACAACACACGAACAAAAACAACAAACGACACGTGAAGTCCACAGGTTCACCAACACAAACCTACACGGAACAAGATACCACACCACACAAATGCCAAACGACTACCTAAGTATGGTTCCCAATCAGAGACAACAAGCAACAGCTGATTCACGTTGCCTCTGATTGAGAACCACCCCGGCCAACATAGAAACACAAAACATAGAAACTAACACCCTGGCTCAACATTAAAGAGTCCCCAGAGCCAGGGTGTGACACTATGGGGGTAAGGCAGTTTCAAACTATTGTCCAATAATCATCCAATCACAGCGAGAGTTCCTTCTATTTCCTCCCTCTCATCCAATCAACATTCCCTCTCCATCTTCCTTCCTCACTCCCCATCCAATCACACATTCCCTCTCCCTCTCCCTTCCTCCCTCTCATCCAAACTAAGACACTTTATGTTGGTGTTTCATTTATTATAGCAGTTACCTGTACATTGATGTAGATACACTATTTATACAGGCCTGCATCTGGACCTGGGTCCTGGCAGTAAACCCCAAAAAGACTAAAATAATGATTTTCCAGAGAAGATCCGGATCTCAGGGAATTAGACCAAAGTTATCAATTGGTACAAAATATATAGAGTACTGCACACATTATAATTACATTCAACGCCATTATAAAAAACAAATTCAAATTGAAATACGTATTAAAATTTGGCTAAAACTAATTGAATGTGTCATTGAACCAATTGCACTTCATGGCAGCGAGGTGTGGGGTCCACTTGCAAAATAAGATTTCACCAAATGGGACAAACACCCCATTGAAACCCTGTATGCAGAGTTCTGTAAGATTCTCCTACATGTCCAGAGGAAAACTACAAACAATGCATGCAGGGCAGAATTTGGCCAATATCCACTAATAATAAAAACAGCAATTAAGTTTTGGAAACATCTAAAATACAGTGACCCCCTCTCATATCATTACCAAGCCCTGCAATGCCAAGAGCTGAGCAAAGAAAAGAGTTCCCTCATCCAGCTGGTCCTGGGGCTGAGTTCACAAACCTGTTCTACTAACACAC